>NW_027272479.1:0-157897 GCF_040938485.1 Diadema antillarum | reverse complement strand
ACATATTCGAACTTCGCAGATTGACTCCCCATCGCTCAGTGTCACTTGGACCCTTCCAGTAGCTTCAGACAACAGTGGTGTCGTATACCTGGGGCATATAGGCCTAACTTCAATCCTCAAGCACTGATTCCATCAGGGCAATCGTCAATTATGTTTGCCGCCATTGATCCTTTGGCACTTGAGACCACTTTCACGTTCAGTGGTTTTTGTCGCGACATCAGGTGAAGATGTTAACTCCTTGTTCACATTCATGTTCTTGTATAAGTCTTTTGTGTACATCTTTGCAACAAATCTATGATCTCATTGTCTGGTTAGATGTTGTTTTTTCAAAGCATTACGTGTAGACCATAAGTTACACTGTAATATATGAGAAGGGGCTGTTAGGGAGGAGAAAGATGGATCCGTTGAAGACAGTTATTTGATTCTGTATAAAGAAGACTACTCTGCATCAGCCCCACCGTGAATGTACCAAGTATTTTATGATTATAAGGGAAATGATGCGAGACTGATTATATGTTTAATACTGAATATCCTTCAATTAACGTATAGACTTACATTAATTATTTAGATTGATTAACTTAAAGGTGAGTTTTAGAAGGTTCTCTAGTAGAGGCAATGCAGATGTGGCTAGGTAATGCAAATACATTGTCTCAATTATTGTTGCCGTTCTACAGGTAATGCCACCTACCAGTGATCACCGGATACCCTGGTACAGAGACTGCCACCCTGCCAATTGGATTCTCCGGGGCTGCAGTCAACTGGAGTCCGCCGCAAGTCACTGTTGCCAGTCCTCCAATTACTCTGACGATAGGGAGTTTTCGCTACACGACGGGGGAAGACCGAGAATACGTGGAAGCAATCAGCCGTGACAGTCCCTGCACTCAAACCCCCGTCCCCCATATCTAAGCAGTTTCGCTTTCCTGTGTGGACGGAGGCCTGGGGACTAGATCGCTGATTGTCTGGCTGGCTGGCTCCCTCCTGGCCAGCATCGGGACCGAACGCTATTTTGGCCGAGTACCGTACTCGTTTTCCGCAGGACAGGACGTTTCTCGGATTTGATCATGCGCAGAAGCAAATTTTTCACAGGGCACACTTAACTACCGGCCGCGTCGTGCTTGCGAAAGCTCACCAGTTTACCGGGACGCGAGATCTTTCTTCACCACAGGGAAAACCATACATGGTCACATACACGGCAGCACATGGGGTGGGGTTGTAGTTAGTGTGCACCTTAAATGTCAACGTGGGTACTGATGAAGGAATAATTCTCCTCTTGTTTCTGTTTTTTTTTTAAGCCTTGCAGGAAAAGAAGGTGTCACTGCATGCTCACTGGCAGTACAAGAATGGCTCTTATAGTATGGGACCAGTTGAAGATCAGTGTCAAAACCAGTGCGGCTCTGTGATGCACTTTTGGCATGCAATGTGGCATGTAATGAATATACACCACGAGCAGAACTTGTCCCCTAGCCCTAATAAGGTGCATTAAACCCAAAAGTATTTTTGAATTGAATGAATGCCGAAATATTAGTGAAACGAAATACATCAGTGAAGTTTAAAGGAATTTTGAAGATGGTTCGGGAGATATAAATTTTTAAGTTTCAGCACCACCACTTCTGCAAGCTTGTTGCAAACTTTGTTTGCCCTAAAAAATGAAGATAATTTATTTACCTGAATAACGTTAAAAGTCAAGAGTAAAATTGCTTTAAGGCTTGTTTTTAAGCCTTGACAAGATGACACTAATAAAAGGGACACTTTTAATAACCAGTGTGACGCTTTTTTAAAGAATCCAATTACACTTAAACATTAAAAGGAGCTGATAGTTTATGATATCTTTCTGGAAAAGGACGGATTTATAGCTACTTGTGAATACTGAGAGTCTATAAAGCAGATTTGTTAAATTTGATATGTCATTCCATAAAACTGGTTCCATTTATTAAAAATATGTATATTGAAGTGCACAAACTGACTTATTTCATTAATAATTTGAAAGTAAAGCGCATTTGAACTTGTACGTGTATGGAAAACGCGCTGTTCAGTATTATAATTTTTCTTGTTATAAAGTATTGTTTATTATATGAATACATAACAATAACGAGGAAAAATTTGTTCTATAAAGATATTGTAAACATGTTATTTTTTCAATAATGGACCTGTGTGAGTAAACAATGGTCTATCACTTATCATACGAATTGCACGTTTTTGCAAAGTAAAGAGTTGATCTTAAAAATACTCTTCACAATTCACCCGCACGATATCACTGAAAGATAAATGGAAACAATTAAAGTATAATAAAACTTAACAAGAATTTCAGGAGGTATGATTGCACATTTACTATTGATTGCACTTATTGCTGTGGAGAGTTTCCAACATACTTCATTGATACGACATTTCCCTGTTAAATGATTGTTGATAATCACTTCAAGAATTGTTGTGCCTATAAATGGCAACTGGAATTCTGAAATCAGCAATCTTCACATTAAAATCCATCAGTACACACCACCTTACTTCTTGGTCTAAATATTATGCATGGTGTTTTATCAGCAATTAATTTCAATTTCAAAAAACCATTGATTAGCTTTCTCTATAGCTCACAATTTAAGATCGCACTGATGCCATACAGGTACTCTGTATATCTTTACATGGCATAAAAATGTGGTATCATCTGCATATGAAATCAACTCGAAATATTTGCTAGTATGCTGTGAGTCATTCATACAAAATAATGAAAGTAGGTACTGTCATAATCTTACGGTGGGAAGAAAAGCTATTTAATATTTTAGTTTTTCAGACGTATATATATTCGTCTACTTTCTTCGCTTGCTTTAAAAATTGACAAAATTGACAAAAATCTAATGATTTTTTTTTTCATGTTTCTTACAGAAAATACAAAGTATTTTGAATGCAAATAAACCACATTTTAACACTAGGTTTTCTGTAGAACCAAGTATAAAAGTACTTCTAGCTATTGAATGTTACATATTGCATATAATATGGTTTGAAAGATAATTCTCAAATCAACAAAAAGCTGTATCTCTTAATATGCCATAAACGTGTAGTTTACTCCACAATTTTGTGTGTTAATGCAGTCAAAAGCCTTGGACAGAACAAGAAATATTCCAACCAGATGCTATTTTCAATAGCAGTTGTAATTTTATCAATAGAATCTAATTATGCCATATAACTGGATTTTTTTTCCTCGAAATCCAAATTATTTATTGAATAATAATCACGTGCTATTCGGGAAAGCTACGACATAAGATGTGTATGAACTGAAGTTTTTGAATATTTTAGTAAGCAGATAAAATATAAATCTGTCTATCATTTTATAGAATACTCTTCTATCCTTTATATATAGATATATGATATATATATATATATACATGTATTGATATATATATATATATATACATACATATATATATATATATATATATATACATATACATGTATATATATACATATTGGCTTTATACGTCATCCACATGGGATATAGGGGAACGGGTTCAGGATACACTGTATGCTTGAATGGGTCCCTCCTTCGAGTGGTATACACTTGTTTGCTGGTTTGTCAGCGTCAAATGTATTGTTTGTACAGTAACATGTCTGCTTGTTCTTTAGGAAATTGTTTGGTTTGTATAATAGTTTACCAAAATTGAAATATGAAAATAAAGTAAACATTCCGTAAAAGTAAACAAAAATCAAAGACGTCAATTCCTCTTGCATAGTATGAGTGGTTATGTTAACAATTATTTACTTCCGACACTCAAATATACACGGCTGACCAATGATTTTGGACATACACGTTGTGTATGTACTACATTTATTGAGTCATTCGAATGTACATGCATCACGTAAGCTGGAAAAGAGAATGTTTATCATTCTAACTTTGAACTTTAAACTTAATCACTTGTCGGAGATGTTGATTATATGCAACCATGCTTACTTTACGTACAGATTTCTTGATATTTTGTTTTTGAAAAAAATAAGGCTATTGTTTTTACTTCAACAGTGTTTATGAGCAACAACATAATTCATACAGTCTATTCCAGATACATGCTCACCCTTTTTTTCAGCATGCTTGTTCGTCCTCACTCGGCATACACAAGATCATGTATTCTATGCTTGTTCTTGTTATCATTGTATCTGTGTGTGTGTATGTGGTGCATAGGCGCCGGAAGTGGGGGGGGGGGGGCAGGGGGGGGGGGGGGGGGGCGGCCGCCCCCCCCCCCCCCCAATCCAAAAAGTGGGGGGGGGGGGCAAAACGCATTTTTGCCCCCCCCCCCCAAAAAAAAAGCCCCCCCCAAAAAAAAAAAAAATAATAATAATAATGATAATAAAAATAAATGAATAAACAAAGAAAATAAAATAAATATGTATATATATGAATAAAAGGGAAAAAATATGGCTACCAACGGCAGCTTTTGGAGTGTAAAATGTCAAAATTTTCAAGCTCGCTCGCTTCGCTCGCTCGCATCCAGCAGTTGAGCCCGGTGCTCCTCCCTCTTAATTTCTAAAGCGAAAAACATAGCTACGACGGCAGTTGTTGGACTGTAGAATGTCAAAATTTTCAAGCTCGCTCGATTCACTCGCTCGCGTTGAATCGTTATGCCATTCTCCTAATGTTGCTGACAGTAATTGCCAGTAGTTGCGCCCGATGCCCCCACTCCTTAATTTCCAAAGCGAAAGATAAATATAGCTACAAACGGGAGTTTGGAGACTGTAAAATGTCAAAATTTTCAAACTCGCTCGCTTCGCTGGCTCGCATTGAATCGTTATGCCACTCTCCTAATGTTGCTGCCAGTAATTGCCAGCAGTTGCGTCCGATGCCCCCCCCCCCCTTAATTTCCAAAGCGAAAGATATAGCTACAAACGGGAGTTTGGGGACTGTAAAATGTCAAAATTCTCAAGCTCGCTCGCTTTTGCTCGCTCGCATTGAATCGTTATGCCATTCTCCTAATGTTGCTGCCAGTAATTGCCAGCAGTTGCGCCCGATGCGCCACCCCATTAATTTCCAAAGTGAAAGATAAAGCTACAAACCCCAGTTTTGGGACTGTAGAATGTCAAAATTTTCAAGCTTGCTCGCTTCGCTCGCTCGCATTGAATCGTTATGCCATTCTCCTAATGTTGCTGCCAATAATTGCCAGCAGTTGCGCCCGATGCGCCCCCATTTATTTCAAAGCGAAATATGTAGCTACCGTAATTAAAACTCCAGTTTTGGAACTGTAGAATATCAAAATTTTCAAGCTCGCTCGCTTCGCTCGCTCGCATTTTATTGTTATGCCATTCACCTTATGTTCCTGACAGTATATAATTTGTCGATCGTTTCACACCGTCATTCCATAATCCATGTAAGGAAAACTTACAATGTTCCTCAATGACTGCATTGTTGAATGTATCACGTTCCGTAATGTATTGTAGTCCCATACAGACCGTCAAAATTACTTTATGGTTTTGGGACTCTAGAATGTCAAAATTTTCAAGAGTGAATTTCGAGTGAAATTGGAGTGAATTTTGAGTGAAAATGCTCATTTTCACTCATTTTGGAGTGATGTCAGGGATCACTCCAAAATCTTCGAGTGATCCCTGACGTCACTCCAAAATCTTCGAGTGATCCCTGACGTCACTCCAAAATGAGTGAAAATGAGCATTTTCACTCAAAATTCACTCCAATTTCACTCGAAATTCACTCTTTTTAGAGTGAAAATTTTCACTCGATTTTTTTAGAGAGTAGACGTGTGTGCGTGTGTGTGTGTGTGTGTGTGTGTGTGTGTGTATGTGTATATTGTGTAACATAATAATTATGCATGGTCTAATCTTGAGCCCCCTCCAATGTTTGCCCCCCCCCCCCCCAATCCAAAACTGCTTCCGGCGCGCCTGATGTGGTGTGTATGTGTTTGTGTGTGTATTGCGTGTGTACTACACATAATTCTGATTCACGATACACATTCATTGATGCAACTAGATTCTGGATCCTACATACACAGCTCAATGCACAAATTTAGATTGATCGTGAGTATATCATCGCTGTTACAATGTAAATCCAAAACTATAAAAATCAGCTGCCCTACAGAAATGATGTCATCATGACTGCGCATGTTTTCACAATGTACACAGTCTTAGAACATTCATTCAAAGCGGAAGAAATAAATAGGCGTATAGCCAGCATTATAAATGAATTATTGGAACGAAATCATTGTATTGTTTTATTGGAAAAGAGAAAATGTGAATAGCTTTCAGTGTTTTTGAAGCGGTAGTTTGGTGTGTAGCTATCATTGAATTGCATTAATTGAATTCAGAGGTACTTTCAATGAAGAATCGTTGCACGCAGTACATGTATTTCCAAGTGTCATTTATTGAAAAGGTGTCTTGTGTCATGCCCTCTGTCTTCGAGCTTCAGATTCTCTCTTTGAATTATTCTCTCCATCTCATTTCATATCCGTAATACACATTGTTTATTACATACTATGAATGGGTGAATGGAATGGAGTCTTGGTGTTAATGAAGAGTTTTCAATTGGGCAAAACTTTTGTTGCTATAGAAACAGAGGCGGGACTAGCAAGAGAAAGGAAGTAGTGTATAATCTTCGATTTGGATTAAATAATTAGGTGATCCGAGAATCCTCTCGGATCACCTTCTGTATCTGTACTGATTCTTTGTTCTTCTTCTTCTTCTTCTTTATTTCTCCGCAAAAGTTGTGTAGAGATGAGCTCAGAAAGTGCATTGCCTATGAATGTCAAACTTATACCATATGTGTATCATGTCCCAAAGACGACATGTCAAGTAAAATCGTAGTGATCAGTCGACCGTGACGTCACTATGACGTCATTATATGAAAACACATTTTCAATCATATCTCATTAATGGAGTGGAATTTCTCAATGAAATTTACGTCACATAAATTTCAATTCAAGGGAATTCTACCCATATTTTCAAAATTCCTCGCATCGTAAAGACGTGCGCGTACGCGCGCGTTGAAATATTTGTATGCTCCAATCAAGCTCAAATTTTTTTTGCATACGTTTCAGACCATTTGGAGCATTTTTTGAAAAATTGAAAAAATCGGACGGACGCGTACGCGCGCGCACATATACGCACGCACAGCTCATATGCAATGAAAATTTCCCGTTTTTTCACTTTGATCGGATGTGTGAAATGTCAAGGAATATTTCTACCAAGTTTCAAGTCAATCCGACTCAAGATGACGTCATACGGGTCCGTCAAAGTTGAAATTCCGCGCGCGCGTCAATGGCGATATACAGTGCAACAATGCCAAAAAACTGCCAATTTTAAATCCAATTTTACTCGTCAGGATGGACGGTGACCCCCCATTTTTTTTACATATTCTGAAAGCTGATGAGTTGTACATGTCATTTCATGGGTTGGCAATGCTGGAAAAATGATTAAAATATATCAAATTTCTTAATAAAGTTAAAAAAGTAAATTTTCAAAATGACGTCATCAAATTTCAAGTTCATTCAAGCATATCTCACTTATTCTTTAGTTGATTTTCGTCCAAATTTCAATATGTTGTAGCTTATTAAATGGTCTTTCAGATATATAATAACAACAATTTGATTGGATGACGGCATCACCTCGTAAAAAGGGATTAAAAGTAACATTGTTAAATTTGACCAGTTTACGTGTTATCTCTATGGGAGTGCAGTTTTTCTGGAAATGAAAACTGACATGACTATCTTTATCGAGCACTAGCTCACTTATGCTTCGGTGAATTTCTCCCATATTTTAGTATGTTGTAGCTGAGACTTTGGGCTATCGTCAATGTGCCCTTTGTTTTTTCATACGGAGTCGGCATCATGCCCAAAAACTTGGTTGAAATTAAAGCTTATCTTCCATGTATTTTCATATTCCTTTCTTTCTGCAACTTTCTTTGCAATAACTCAAGAAAAACAAGCTCTATCAGCCCAATATTTTGCACATGTTTAGTTTATGTCACGTACATTATTTCATAAAATAACAACTACTTGATCGGGTACCTTCTTGGGTATGTAAATTAGGGTCAAAGGTCAAAAATGTTTCATCCTGTATCTTGGTGAATACATGTCTTATCTTTCCCATATTTTGCATACTTAAAGACCATGTTACAAGAATCATTTCACAAAGTAACTACTTTTTGCTCAGACGCCATCTTGTCTGTGCAAAGTAGGGTCAAAGGTCATATGTACTTCTTTCTTTATCTTCATTATGACGTGTTATCTCTATGGGAGGGAATTTGTCTAGATGTGAAAATTGACATGATTGTCTTTATCGACGACTAGCTCAATTACCCTTCGGTGAATTTCTTCCAGATTTCAGTATGTTGTAGCCAATGTAATACTCTTTAAGTTTTGTTTAATCAAAGTTTTAATCGGATGATGTCTTCACCTCGTGAAAATAGATATAATGTAACCTTGTCAAATTTAACCAGTTTACGTGTTATCTCTACGGGAGGGAATTTTTCTGGAAATGAAAATTGACATGACGGTCTTTATCGAACACTAGCTCACTTACTCTTTCGTGAATTTCTCCCAGATTTTAATATGTTGTAGCTCAGACTTTGGGCTATCGCGACTATACCCTCCATTTTTTCATACGGCGCCGATATCACGTCAAAAAACTTGGTTGAAATTATACTTATCTTCGATGTATTGAGATATTTCTTTCTTTATGCCACTTTCTTTGCAATAAGTTAAAAAAACCAGCCCCTATCACGCCCATATTTTGCACATGTTTAGGTCATGTCACGTACTTTATTTCATAAAATAACAACTACTTGATCAGACACCATCTTGGGTATGTAAATTAGGGTCAAAGGTCATAAATGTTTCAACCTGTATCTTGGTGAATACATGTCCTATCTTTCCCGTATTTTCCACACGCAAAGACCATGTTACAAGAATCATTTCACAAAATAACCACTTTTTGCTCAGATGCCATCTTGGCTGCGCAAAGTTGGGTCAATGGTCAAATATACTTCATTCTGTATCTTCGTTATAGTGTATACCGAATTTGGTACCAAAGATGGCAGACCTGACTCTCTTTTCTAAATGGGAATCCAAACATCACACGGCCAATGTCTCTAAACACAGATGAAACCTATATGGTCATGCCTATTGCGATCAGGACTCGAATCATCGATTAAAACAAATCGGATCACCTAATTTGTCAGTCTTGACAAATTCCAAGTCTAGTTATTTTTAGTAATCAATGTGGGAAGGGCAGGATGTTTGGGTTTAAGTCAACCTGGTCGTAAAAAAAGATGTGGCTAGATGTTACTTGGTATACATTGGAGAAATAATGGGATCATTCTAACGTCTGGTGGTATACTCCTCGGTATACTCAAGGGATGATGAAGATCGGTGACTCACTAGAGGTGGTGAATATCGTTAGAGATCATTGACTAGCCGGAGGTGAAGTGACATGCACATGTAACCGGTCATCATAATGGTGTATTATGGAGAGAAATGAAAGATTACTTCTGTTTTAATGTTTCGTATCGCTGTTTGTTTATAAATAGTCACTGGGGCGACAAGACCTCGTATCTCCAAAATGTTAAATGTTAAGGAGAGCCAAAAAAACATGGCAGCCAAAGCAATATATCGAATGGGAGAACCTTTCCTTTGACATGCCGTGGTGGCTTTATTTTTGGGGTAAGACAGGACATCACTTAACTGATTATCTGACCATTCAACCTAAAAAGACATTTTCATCAAAATTTCAGATACGAGGTCTTGACACCCAGCAGCGATATATATATATATATATATATATATATATATATATATATATATATATAAACATACATACATATTCATTTATATCATGTATATATATATATAAACATACATACATATTCATTTATATCATATATATGTAAATGTATATATATATATAAACGTTAATATACACGCAAACGTATCCACTTCACATTACAAAGATTCCACTTGATACCATTCACAATCTCACCCAAAATGTGACGCATTTTAGGTATATGGGACGTTCTCCTATGGATAGTCCTGATTGCTGAGTATTCAGAGCTGTTTCCTATGAAGGACATCGTTAGTTCGTCTGACGAATACCAGCGGACATGATGCCATGAAGAAACGAATGTTTCCCTGAATTGTGTTTGTTGACTGTTCACAATACAACATATCATTTCAAATATGGAGAGGGAAGGGGTTAAACTTCTTCTTTAACTTCCAACGGGATTAAAAGTGCGATTTTCCAGATTTCAACAGAAATAAAAATATGAAAGGAGATTTCCTTGTTTTTGTTTTGTTTTGAGCGTTATTACAGGAGACATCTGCCAAGAATATGCGTGTCCCCGAACTCATATTTAGAAAGCTGGGGATAGTACTTTCACTGTATATACCAGCAAGACAGGCACGAATAACCCGCATTTACATCAAATCTGCAAGTTCAGTGCACATTAATGTATTCTCCCTCAGTTGTTCTAGGATTTCAAATATTTGATTTTTTTTAACGAGTATCTTATAAACGCTCTGAACTATAATATATGTAGCGCATCTTAGTAGTTGGTAATGATAAACAATTATAGACATATTTATTCAGTCGTTCATTGATGTATTAAGTTTCCACACATTTTATTCATAACATACATTTACAAATTTAACAATATTTAAGATATACAATCAAAACGAATATTTTATAAATGTATTATAGTTACAGGACGCACTCCAGTAAATCTAATTATTTTCATATGGAATGACAATTGTAATGGAATGTATAGAAAGCTACAGGAGAGCAGATCTGAAAATCTGGCTTACATCCACTGGCCTTAAACTGATGATGCTAAATCTGAGTTTTTGTAATTAGGTTCAAAGCATATACAAACAGCCACTATTACTATTGTTTTTATCATTATTAGCATTATTGTGGGGATAGGTCCCTTGATAAGACATCAACATACGCACTTTAACGCGCACAAGACAGCACACACACTACACGTGCACACGAACACAATGGACAAGCGCGCATGCACATACCAACATCAAAGAGAAAATGAAGAGAGAGAAAGAAAAAAACAACAAGAGCACCGACGAGCCCGTCATAAGGACACCACTAAGAAAGTAATGTTGAAGCTGCGAGGAAAAAGGAAACATCAAAAACTAGGAATGGGAGAAGAGATCAAATGGACTTGTTTTAGAACCATGTCGAGCAGTAAAAATCAAGGCTACATAACTTATCACGGTATAGATTGATTTTTTTAAAGGAATTTATGCTGTCACCAAAGTACTGTTTAAACTATATTTTCTACATCTAAGAAAACTGAGAGTCTGTTAAAATTCAGTATTTGCAGCACTTATGTTTGACGAATACGTGGTTACAAGTTTATATTATTGTCATTTACCGGTATGTTTATTATGGGAAATAAAGTGTAAATCAAAAGACCATGAATTACTGTTATTTTTACAAACGCTAAGTCGTGTAGTGCTTACTGTGAACTCGGGGGAGAGTTTTTACACTGGACGTTAACTATTAATGTAAACATTAGAATTGAAACAATTCATATAAAGTGTGATTCGGATGAATCATGATAAACATCTAAACCAGCACATAACAAAACGACGAAACACTAATAATTAAAACATCTTAAATCAAGCTGCGAATATCAACCCAAGCTCGTAAATCAGTGAAAAAGGGTGATTTCGTAAGACTAAGTGAAGAATGGAAACTTCTTATACACGTTGGGATCGCATCTCGGTGCTTACACTGGTTCTGTCCTCCGGTGTGGAAGCTCTTGTAGTTATGGCAACGGTCCTTTCTACATCCTTCAAGCTGTAATGTCAGGAATAGTAGGTTAACAACATACAGAAAATGAGATCGTTGAAGTGAAGATATGACGAAAGTTATTTCACTGGTTTAGACATATTCAAATTTAGACAAGAAAAAATGTGCATTTTAGGCTTTTTTGTCAGATTGAGTTCTCAACACAGATAGTTGCAAATAATTTACACCCAGTTGGCTTGATTGATGAGTGAATGATTATATAACGTAGGGAACTTTCACAGATATGTATGACATTATGTGAAAAACATACATTTTTATCAACAATATCAATTACATAGCTACTGCACTTTTTATGACTTTCATAGAACATATGCATAATTGTTTATTGACGATGATACTGACGCTCGTGTCGGCTCCGGTAATAAACAAGGGTGCCACACTATACACACAAATTAAGGCCCCACTAAATTTATAACATTTTTAGGAAATACAACTGACTCTAATTTCACTTAGAATGATCGTATATTTCGTGTACTCACACATTTTCTAAGCAATGGGAATTTGACACCGATTGAAAAAATATTTATCAAAATTGAAAATGCATGAAATTATTTCATATAATGCTCTGTTTCTACCAGGATATAGGATGCTGCAATAATGCACGGGGAACTTTGACACATCTAGAATATGTTCCACTTTTATTCTTCAGAAACGCATTGTGCGATTAATCACTAATTCCCCCTATGATTTAACTTCCCTATGATTTCATCAATTGAAAATAATGCGAGTTTATGATATTCTTTAATTTCAGACTTCAATTTTTATGTAAAAAATGCATAGTGATGTAATCGTTCCCCCCCCCAAAAAAAAATGATTTTTTCTTTTGTTGATGCAAACTGCATGCATTTCATTCTTATACCCAATGCGTCAATCAACCGATTTTCATCTCGAAAAAACCTAGAATCATTAAAACTATCAACTTATTAAACAATCACGGGTCATGCAGATATCTGTAATTCTGTGCCTTGAAATTATAACAGTTTATGATTTTCCAATAACCATATGAAACTCATTCTTCCCCCACAAGTCTATCGTAAGCATTACAGCATGTATACTCCTCAAATCAAAAAAATATAACAAACCTTGTACAACAACAATGTTGAAGTAGCACGTCTTAGTGTCGTCGGAAAAACTCTGACATGTTACCATGGTAACTCCCACAGGAAACGCCCCTCCCTGAAGATGTGAGGGATCGCAAACGACGCCCGATGGAGGCTTCCAGTTCGTACTCCATATCGCAAACCCGCTTTGGCCTTCATCAACCAAATACACATCTTCACGGCATTGCAAATCTGGATTTTTCGACACAGGATCACCAGAAAGAGATACAATTTGTGTAACGATAAATCAAGATGCCTCTACTCTATAACGCGTCTTATGATTCTCTCTGGTCAAACTTCTATTCGAGTGACAGACTTGAGCAATTCTGTGGAACGCATCAAAATAACTTCACATGATTCAAATATGGACTGTTGACAGAAGTCTTTGTCCTCTGTAGATTGTGACGCCTTAATATAGTTACGTTTCCAACAATTTTTCTTCATTTTTATTGACAAAATTGCTCAAAATCTCAGCAACAACTATGCTTGTGCAATATTGTTCGAAATATTAAAGGCAAGGCATCTATTTCAGTCTTCTAGTAGCCCACTCCTAGTACTTAATTTTCAATCAGCATCGAGAGGAAATTATGTGGGTAATATTCTTATACTCTATCAGGAAAAAAAATGATACTATAATATGCTGGGAGACTTGATAACCACTATTCCATTAAAAATAGGTAACTAAGGCTAATCATGTTTTCTCTGTGTGTGTGTGTGTGTTTGTGTGTGTG
Source organism: Diadema antillarum (assembly GCF_040938485.1). Taxonomy (NCBI): domain Eukaryota; kingdom Metazoa; phylum Echinodermata; class Echinoidea; order Diadematoida; family Diadematidae; genus Diadema; species Diadema antillarum. The sequence goes on along the minus strand of NW_027272479.1, from coordinate 144,261 downwards.
TGTGTGTGTGGTTGTCATTGTTTTTTGAAACAAATTAATTAAGCACCTGTTAAGTAATAAACAGAAAAAAATATATAAATTGTACTGATATATACGCCACAACACTTCTGGAACCAAAATCAATTTAGCCCAGATCCTGTAATTTTTTTCCTGCCTATATGTTGTTTATAATATGATGCAGGGATGACGTTATAGCGTTCTTTTTTTTTCTGCTTCTTCTTTTCTTTCTTTTAATCTTCGAGACACTTGAATTATGAATCAGTTCTTTGAACTTAAACCTGTAGTTTTCCTCACGCTGAGGGTTTTATTTTGGATTGATTGAAATATAATGCCTTCTTGAATATTATTTACGCGGGTGCAGGGGGCCTGGAATCTTCGCATAATATTCCTTAAAAGTGACCGATCGATCGATCGTATTGTTACTTGATACAAGGTACGAGTCTATATACACGACAATGTTTTATTTCTTCCTCGAAATAAACGACTACAAATCACAATACATAAGAATTAATTAAGTTCAATCGAACATTGTTTCACATACCACCGAACATAGCTGCCCCCCCCCCCAAAAAAAAATAAAATATATATATAGGCCCTAAATAATTATGAATTGTTTGCATAAACCAATTTCTTTTCCTTCCTTTTACCGATAAATTGACGGGAAATCTCGGGAACCCATAAATGTAATGTATTGCACTGTCGTTAATACCAACATTGAGATATCATAGTTTGACATATAACATCTACAGAGCTAACTGCATAGCGCCTCAAAATGTTTCCACGTGCACATGTGCATGTACAACTATTACATGGTACAGTGTAATCGTGCTGGAAGAGTAGTTCATACTTATTTCATGTTTACACCGAGCACGGTACGGGCAACAGGCCTGGTATTTGCTATGGTGCGCCAAAAGAAAGCATGTCTGGTACTGTAAAAAGAAAATCGGTAGTTCGGAAAAAAATCACCAAAATCTTATACTTATGTCTAAATCAAGAGTAACAAAATCAACAGTAGACACGTAGAAGAGTAACTTTTTAACAAAATTATTAGCGGGGAAATGGTATTGTGACACAACCCGACATGGTTGCTTTTGGCGCAACATACGTCCACAGCAAAACCCGGCCCGTTATCGTACTCTGTAAAAACGGGCCTTTACTGTTATTTGACCTCATCATAATGTATTGGAATGCTGTATGTAGTCAGATGCAAACGATTTCTTACCCTTTTTTGCAGTCGCTGTCTGCCATAACGTCAGAGCCACCAGACCACATAGAAGAAGCAATGCACATCGAGCCATTTTATGAAGTATTCGAGCAGCAATTAATTCGTCTTCAGGAAGTAATTATCTCTCAGGAGGAGATAGATAGCGCTGAAGGACAGTTTTATCTCAGGGAAAAGGAATGAAAGTTACGCATTTGGCACAAACTTCTCCAGAAGCGCTCAGGACCAAAGGCATCGGCGAATATTTTCGGTCGCAAGCACGATATCTGAACTAAGCAATCTCAGGCGAGAAATCGTTTTATAAAATGCAAGGATGGCTGACACGCCCACAAAATCTGTTCGCAAGCGCACCAATCAGAGAGAAGTCAACACCCATTTTACACTTGTCAGGATGTTTGGTCCTGCCTCAGACGAAAGACGCAATGTTTAAGGCAGCCGACATGCCCTGTATACGCAACCTATTTGTCTCCTTTGACGAAAGACAACCAATCACAGGAAAGCTATATCTAAACTTTTCACTCCCCGGAACAACTATACAGAATTCAATAATAGTCTAACTACCCTAATACTCTCTGAATATGTTCACATATTATGCTCAGAATTACAAACACCTCTTTGTTATTACATGTATTATTCTGACTGCGCTCCTCCTAACAATACATTACATTACGCTACTTCCTTTTTTAAAAGATATATATTTCAGAGAAATATAAATAAATGTCAGAAGACTTCGCGATGGTTAAGGCTTGAGATGCCAACCTAATAAACGGATCATGAATAGGCGTAACTTGAAAAGCAAAAGTCGTCTAATTGCCCCCCCCCCCCCAAAGCTAAAAGGTTTAATACCTTTTTCTGCGGAGATGAACTTGAGAACTTGAATTCACAGGCTGTGTAATTCATGGTTCATAGATTAAAGACTGAAATAAATACCACAATATTTTCGCTCCTCCCCCGCCCCTTCAGAGATGTTTATCAAACTAATGGAGCCCTGGGTCAAACAGAATTGGGTCATAGTCATTGTCAAAGAAAGAAACAATTACACGAACAGAAGAACACATTTTTGCGCGTAAATAAGTTCTCTAATCCAGGGCAAGGATTATTTTGCATTATGATATATTTTCTTTTATTTGCAAAGGGTTTTTTTTTTTCACCCCGTGATGTGATCCCACCTAACATCCAAATGAACCCGTTGAAAACCAGCTATTGCAGCTGTATATGTGTATGTGCTATCAACCATCTGTTCAGATGGAAATGAAACAAACAAACAAACAAACAAACAAACAAACAAAGGAGAAGTTTTTTTTTATTATGTCTCATTCGAAAACAAGGCCTAAAAATACGCAAAAAGTACGAATGATAATAATGATGATTATAATGATAGTTATAATATAATAATACAATTTCATATAGCGTATTTTCAATAACAATAAACATGGGCTTTACCAGTGGGCTATTAACATTAATGAAACAAGTGAGTTTTTATACGTTTTTCTTTCTTTTTTGTGGAAGAAGAAGAAGATGAGAGATTGCTGTTTGCGGAGAGTTTGGGGTAGTTAATTTCACAGTTTGGGAGCAGATGAAAATGCTGTATGGTTTGATGGTTCAGTGAGATACCTTGAGAGGAGCGGAGGGTGAACCGGGATGGGTGACGGATGGTTATGATTTCAGATAAGTAAGGAGGAGCGAGACCGTAGATACATTTGAAGGTGAGCAGAAGAATAATGCAAGGCCAATTCTGAAGTGACATAAACCATGAGTTAAAGGAAAATAAAGCAGTAAAATGAAAGAATACACATACTTGGACTGAAACGAAACAACACACACACACACCAAAAAAAAAAAAAAAAAAGGGACAAACACAGTCACGATTAACTCGTTTGTTCGTTTGTTTGCGCATTTAACCTGTCTCTCAAGTCAAAATAAGATGAAATTACACTGTTCAAAGACTCAAACGAAACATAATAACTACATTACAAAATAGAAAAATAATCGAAAGGGAGAAATCAAAGAACTTTGTCATATTAAAGAATTTCCGGTGTAATCTCTAACAATATATATATATATAAATAAATAAATATATATATATATATTATTCATATATATATATATATATATATGTTTTAGTTATATGGTGTGTATGGAAATTCATGTAAGGAAAGATGATCCGACTGTTAGCACTGTTTGTGATGGGAAACGCTGGACCATGGGTCACCTGACGATGAGGGCGTGACAAGCAAAGTTATTAAACTGATATCGAGTTAATTAGCTATTGCATTTTACGTTGTAAGTTTTAAAGACATTTTCATCGAAGATACACAACTTGAATTTGTATCATATTGTGTAGGTCATCTAAATTACCGCAAGGATAAAAGTGTGTCTAATTCTCTCTCTCTTTCTCTCTTTCTCTCTTTCTCTCTCTCTCTCTCTCTCTTCCTCTATCCATCCATCTATCTGTCTGTCTGTCTGTCTGTTTGTCTATCTATCTGTGTCTCTCTCGACTGTGTTCATCAAATTGTCGCACCATCTCGACGATTCGAATGGACATGGGTTCACTGCAGAAAAGAAAAAAAGAAAAAGAAAATGGAGAAAACAAAAATGAACCAAAGAAAATGTATTCCTTTGTTGGTCCTTGGATCCAGGAGAGGATTAAGTTTCTTTGTGATTGCAAGAATTATTATCATCAATGTTACTTCTGGGTGGGCCGTGCCCAAAATTTAACACAGTACAAAGAGAGTTAAAAAGTGAACTCATCAAACATCGCAGCCTGAAGACACACACACACACACACACACACACACACACACATACACACACACACACACACACACACACACACACACACACACACACACACATACACACACACACACACACACACACATACATACTGTACATACATACACACACAAATGGGTTAAGACGCTTGTCATCGGATATGAACAACTTGAATATGCAACACAAACCTCCTGACATTGTATTCTCTTCGTGTCCCCCTTTTTTTTCTCAAGGCTTTTAATCAAAATGAATGTCTCACTATAGGTTACACATTATAGACCGCTCTGAATATTGCGTGTTTTTGTCATACTGTGCATCCAAGGTTAGCATTAGTTGTCGCATGATCGATTGTTTTCACTATACAAAAAACTGATGCGAATGTTTGAACTATCCGTGGTTGTCTATGCTCCAGATCTTATACATCAGAAACTTTTTAAACGGCCCTGAAAAATAATTTCCCATGAGCATGCATGTCAGATTTCCTACCCTGTCTGGGCCTATACCCATTTTGCTTTAGTCTGCAAATAGGTCCTATAATACCACGTGTGTATATTTCACATGGCATGTAATAATGAAGATATTGTCATCTTTATGCCCCAAAACCTTGACATTGACTATGTGTAATTTGTATAGATAAGACGCATGAGTCACATATCAAGAAAAGATAAACGACAAAGCTTTGCGGATTCTGATTTCTTCTCACATTACGCAAGCTGGTATTATTATTGTTTTCTGTCTTACCACTCTCGAAAATGATTTTGCACGTCACGTCTAAAACACTTTCAACGAATGATGTTCGTTATTCCGAAGCTTCGTTTAGATGAAGTTATAAGGTTTGTTATTCAAAGAAAAACATCAAAAAATAGTGGATGTTTACAAGTAAACACTATACCTCAACACATTTCCCACCTCTCTCCCCTCAGGGGAGTGTATCAAATTGATAGGGCGATGGGTCATATGAAACTGGGTCATATCCAAGAAAAGAAAAGACGGAGAAAAGGCGCATGCGCATGACAGATACAAACTGTTTGGGTCTTCTGATCCAGCGATGGCAGTTAACAAAACTGTAAAAATTCAAAGCTTTTGAAAAGATTGTCCAATTTCTCTCAACTTCACTGATGTGTTCTACTAACTTTGGCATGCATTATTTCAATTCACATTTAAAGGTTCTATAGACTTGTGTTTGGGTTTCATTCATTTCATTCATTTCATAATTTTCGCACTGATGAAGATTAAAATCTATCCAAGAGCAGCAATCGAGCTGGGGGTAGGGAGGGTGTAAGAGGGGGATATACTCCTCTCACTCATGCATACTTTGTGTGCATACTTTGTGCGCATATCTCAGAGGATATAAAGTATCGAGGGTAAAATTAAGACGATACGTTTTTCATCTTATTCAAATTTGGGGAAAATGAACAGAGAAAAAAAACAGTTCTTTAAATGTTTTATATGATTCCCTCACTTATTGATTAAAAAATTTGAAAAGGAGGGTGTGATAGAGGGTTATATTGACCCTATACCTTAACGTACCAGCCGAGATGACAATAGTGAATAAAATAAAATGTGTTCCTTTTAAGGTCAGTGAATCCCAGGTAAAGCTGTTTATAGATAATTAATTAATTTCTCATTTGAATGCAAGAAAATCCTCAGTTTGTGAACATTTCTAGGTGGGCCGTGCCCCAAATCTAACACAATGCAATGAGTCATGAAGACAATTTCAAAGCGAATTCATAAAAAAAAGCAGTATAAAGAAAGTGGGTTAACACCCTTACCCCCCTTTTCAGCAGATATGAACCTGAATAATTATGCACTTCGGGGTAGGAACATCCATCCATTGGTTATTTATCTGGGACTTTTGTCTGTCTCGCCTTGCCTTTTTTTTTCCACAGTAATGATCAAAATGGACGACTTATTAGGTTACAGAGATGTAGGTCACTGTAAATATCATGAGCTTTTGACATACTGCGCATCCAAGGTTAGCGTTAGTTATCTCATGGCTGATTCTTTTCACCGCAAGGAGCTGAAGGGAAAATGTTTGAACAATCCGTTGGTGTTCATGCTCCAGATCTATAATTTGAAACTCCTTAAACGACCCTGAGGAGGAATGATTTCAAGCAGGTCGGCCTTTCCTGCTCTATTTACTCTGCTTCATCTTTTTTTTTTTTTTTTAGGGGGGGGGGGTAGGCATCGCATGTGCACATTATTGACGCGACATAGAATTAATGGTATTGCCATCCTTATACGCAAAGAAATTGTTTTTTGGTAATGTGTAAACAACGATTCGTACATACATCCATGTATCAAAATAATGTTGAGAAAAGATGGCAAAGCTTCGCGGGTCATAATGCAAGAGCCAATTAGTGTTATTATGTCGTCAGACTTTCTGAAATGATTTTCCATGTCATGTTCACAAACTTTGCACTGGTTATATTAACAGATTAGTGCAGAAAGTCGGGTTACATCTTATGCAACTTCAGAGAAATGTATTGTCTTGAATATATACTAATAGATTATAAATGAAACGAAAGGAAGCTTTAGACGTGATCTTGGTCAGCGGAACTAGAAAGAGAGGTGAAGGCAGGGCTGCAGCCCCCCCCCCCCCCTCTCCGTTTGCATACACACACTTTACCTGAAAGAAATACCCAAAAGAGGATGCCCTTGATTAAAAAAAGAAAAAGAGAACAAAAACCGTTCATTGTTCAACTGCGTCATGTTTAATCAGACGACGAAAGGAACAGGGTGTAAAACAATTCTTTGTGATTATCCCCCTGGAAAGACGTCTCTTTCGAAATCTCTTATCGTAAGGATCTTTAGATTTGCGACGCGAACGTTTCGACGACGATTCCATGCGGTGGCCGTTCTCCTCTCACTTGCATGCGTCGTGTTGCAAAGCTTTAGATTACGCGAAGACGCAGCCCGTATATAGAAAGTAACATGGCGCCCCCATACGCGTAAAATATCTAGGTATGATAAGGACATCCATCTAAAAATCTAGCCAACCTCAAAAGCAGAATTTCTTTCAGAGTGGTAAGAGAAAAAAAATTAAAACAGAACAGCTGTTCGCAAAAAATATCCCCCTCTACCATATCCATATAGATATGTACAAGGAAACCGGTGAAACGAGGGAACAGATGCCTTCGCAACATCAGCAATTATAGATGGACGAACTTACTTGCACGAGGGCCAAAATCCCGGGAGCATCCCACGAGACCGACACCCACGAGTCATACGGTCCACGAGACCGACATCAATATTAGATTCATGAGTCATACAGCCCACGAGTTATACGGCTCAGGAGTCATACAGCCCATGAGTTCGACACTACGCACAAAAGGCTCATGAGACCGACACTAAGCAAACATAGCCCACGAGACCGACACTAAGCAATAAAGGCTCATGAGACCGACACTAAGCAAAGAAAGCCCACGAGACCGACAGTAAGCAAAAAAGGCCCACGAGACCGACAATAAGCTAAAAAGGCTCACGAGACCGACACTAAGCAAAGAAAGCCCACGAGACCGACAGTAGGCAAAGAAGGCCCACGAGACCGACAGGATAAACAGCGCCATCTACATGTCAATCACCTGTACAGGGTGTTCCATGAACGGAAAAATAACATACTGGCGGGTGTAATTTTGTAACGCTATCAATTGAAAGATGTTGACCATCTACATAATTATGAACGTCATCGAATATGTATTTCTACATAGTTACTTCTGGGGAGGGGGGGGGGCAAGTTTTTGATTGCAAGAAGTTCATCCATGTTTGAACACTCCTATTTTATGGGCCGTTCCCTAATAATTCAACACAATAACGTAAATCATAAAGAGAACTGAAAAGCGAATTCATCAAGAGTCGCAGCCCAAAGAAGATTAAAGAGGCTTTCAACATGAAAATGCAATGCAGGGTGGGAACATGGCACGTATAATACTTTATCATTGGCATTTCTTTCCCCCCCCCCCTTTTTTTTTTTCTCAGCGGTGTTGATCAAAAAGAATTCTCAGTTTGTATAGTTCACACAGGATGTAGGTCATGGTAAACATTATCTGCTTTTATCATAATGTGCAGCCAAGGTCTGTAGCGTTACTCTCATTCATTCATTCACTCTCAACATAGAAACTTCTGAAACAGCCCTGCCATGAAAAATGCAATATAAAGTAGGTTGCAGAGTTTCCTGCTTATACTGTTTACCCATTTTCATTGTTTTTTACCATCTTGTTGCTTTCTGCGAAAATTCCATGGATGGAGATAGTAGAGTTTTTTAATATATATATCGCAATATAGCTTGCTTTTTAGTATCGGGACACAGATATAACATGTAGGCCTATATCCATGTTTTATTATATTGAGGAAAGGTAAACCGGAAAACTTTTTGTTCTCCTAGGACAAAAGCAGACATTGTGTTATTCTGTCTTTAGACTTTCTCATAACGATAACTTTCACGTCACGTCCAACAGGCGTTTTATGGTCAAATAGAACGTAATATAGTTTGGGAATCTGGCATACACCCATGCATGCATTGAAACCTGAAAGGAACAGAGATAATTATCAATACGTGTAAAGAATGAAACGGGGTCATCCCATGAGAACGACACAAACAAGTCGTACAGCCATGGAGTTCGACATTGGAAAAAAAGGTCCATGATTAATCATCAAGCCCACAAGTCAAAATTTGTGAGCTCGACGCTATAGGCAAAAAAGGCCCACTGGTTCGACACTGATACAGGCAAACTAGACCCACGTGTTTGACATTGCGGGGAAGAAAGGCACCACGGGGCTCAATGTGTCAGTTTTAGGGGCCTTTTTTGTTCAGTGTCGAACTCGTGGGCATTGTTTGCCCACATAGCGTTGGACTCGTGGGCCTTATTTGATGTGTAGTATCATGTGAGACTCATGGGCCGTTAACGCGATTTGCCCAGTGTCTATAGCTCATGGGCTATATGAGTCGTGGGCTGCTTATGACTCGTTGGTGTCAAACTCTTGACGTTCACCAGAAAGATGTTCGTGGTCATGGCCATGCACAACTGTGAGGAGGGGAGAGGGTTAATGGGGATTGCAGCCTCTCTCCCCCCCCCCCCCCCTTCCGTTGTAGCCTTCCTCCACGTATATCCACCCTCACTCAATCTGTATATGCGCATCTACACTTTGGCTGAAAATCAATACAATTAAAATCGGGAAAATAAGATATTCAGTTGCTCTTACTATTAAAAGCTGGTAAGATTGGTATATTCAGCGTACTAAAAGTGTTGCCATCGCGAACACTAAGATCCTGTTCGTGTTTATGGCCGTGCGAAACACAGTACATGTGTATTAGTAGGTGATGCGTCATATGCCTATTTCGCGAGACTCGCAGCCTAACTTGTGTCTAACACTTAAGAGGCTACCCTATAAGGGGCCTAACTGATGATATAGATAAAGCCACTCACGGTGATTTATTCCTCCAGGGGTCAACAAACTATCAAGCACCTCGTGTCTCTGTAAAAAAAAAAAAAAAATGTGAGAGAAAACCTAATGAGACAGAGTATTATCAATAAATACTGCAGTTCGAAACATCTTCATGACCTTCATGCATACCAGACTAATATGCAAATTTATCAATATTAGATATGCGAATTCGGTACGCAGTAAGGACGGATGCTCATGAGAACAATCATTTATCATAACATTATTCATCAAAGCATGGAATGGAACATTACAAACTGAAGCCCAACAAATATGAAGTTTGAAGTTTGAAGTTTGAAGTTTTTATTAGCAACAACAATTGAGCATGCACATTTTCAATCATAACATTATTGTATAATTACATACATATGTGAAAAAAATACTTATCACTCCTTTACAATACATAATTAAAGGATGACATTTGAGATTTATATTTAAATATGATACGTGTAGCATAATTCTACAAAGTTGTTGTTAACAAGGGAACCAAAAGTTAGCACAAGTGCTAGTCGAGATTGGTCACCTTGATCTTCATACTAAAAAGCTAAACACAAAAGAAAAAATTATTTCATGGTTAGTTGAAATGGCTGTTAATATTTATACAATGTACATCATTCATTTTCTAACACAGAAAACTAATCATACTTGCTACTGTATAATATCTATCAGAGTAGGAAATCTACAAGGCATTTACGAAATGTAGATCTTTTGCTTTGTTCACGCATTTCTCGTGGCAATGTGTTCCAAAGTTTTGGTCCTAAGTAAGAAATCGAAAATTGTCCCTGTGTGGTTCTAGATTTTGGTAAGTACAACATTCTTTTTTCATTTGTTCTTGTCCTGTAGGTATGATGCACAATTTGGCAATATTCATACAGTGGGTGCGGAAAAGTTCCATTGCAGAGATCGTACATAAATGTTAAAACTGAAAACTTATGTAACCTAACAACATCTAGAAGTTTGAATCGTTGGAACAATGGCTCTGAATGCGTTCGTAAAGTCGAAAATGTTATAGCTCTCAGAGCCATTTTTTGAGAAATATGTATACAATTTAGGTGAGATTTATAAGTACTGCCCCATACCTCAATACCATATAATATGTGTGGTTGTATAAAAGATTTATACAAAATCACAAGAATGCGGAACATATACTGTCTTAATTTATACAATACACCTACTTTCCTTCGAACACATTTATTTACCAATTGAATGTGAGGTTTCCAAGTAAGATGACAGTCAATCTGAGTTCCGATGAAGGATGCAGCACTCACTTCATCAATGTCTGTGTCAGATAGTTTTATTGCACCCCTCATCGCAACTATCTGGCGTTTTCTTCTTATTACCATACAATTTGTTTTATTTAAATTGATTGTAATTTCATTGGCATTGCACCAAGTTTGAACTTTGTGCAGGTTTTCATTTACTTCATTCACATCTATTTCTTTTTGGCGAGCAGCATAAGTATGAAAAATATTTGAGTCGTCAGCCAACAATCTGAATGTAAAGAAAGAGCAAGAGCGTGGCAAATCATTTATAAATATCAAAAAGAGTGTAGCCCCCAAAACTGACCCTTGCGGGACACCACAAGTTATAGTCTTCGGTGTCGAGACCATTCCTCTATAAGATAGCAGTTGAGATCTGTTGGACAGATAATCAGCAAACCATTGAAGTGGAATTCCACGAATACCATAATGAGCCAGTTTACATAGAAGAATATCATGATTTATCGTATCAAAAGCCTTTTTAAAATCTATAAAAAGTAACAATACTTCTTAAGAGCGTGTAAGCAAATCAAAATTTACTGACTTTCATGTTCCAAGTCCACTTCCGAAGAACCATCATAACTCTTGTTTTTCTGATATTATTCCATTGTATCTAACCCAACTTGATAATGCATGGAATTGCTTAGTACACACATTCCTTCATTATTATGTCAGAGCGTTTAGCGGCAACGACTAATACCTTGCACGCTTTCTAGTGCCATGTATCTGCAAGCTAGAAGAAAGAGACATGAGGCATATATAAAGAGAAAGAAGAAGAAAAAAACATAGAAGAGGATATATAAGGAGGAGGAAGATTTAAAAAAAAAATACTGATTGATAGATAGATCGACGCAAATTCCTCTACAGACTTAATACTCTCTCAACGTAAGTGGCGCTGGTGCAAAATTGGGAATATTGGTTGTGGGAACTTTTCGTGGCCCAGACATTGCGTAATGCACGTACCCATACACTCGGCAAGCTCGTTAATGAGCTGACTGCACCGTATGTGGGTAAGTGGCGCTACATTGGTATTGCCAGGCCGGTAGACTGGGCAGGGCTGGCATTGAGTTTACGCTGATGCTTGTGAAGCCGTCGTGGGAATGAGATTTCACAGATACATGCCTGAAAGAAATAGCGTTCGATGCCTCAGATGACCGTGCATTGTGGGAATACGGTAAGTAACCGCGGAAAATATATCATATGGTATAGACTAGTGTCTATAGCTCATGTGTTTCCAGGTATTCACATGAGTATGACAGCGATAAGTTGGGTGGAGATGCCCGCATGACCCGAGCCTCGTTGTTGGTTGTGGTAGTTGCCCTTCGTGAGCATTTAACGCCGAACGGCGTGTATGCCATGCTGTGGGATATACCTAAAGTGCATGGTTTCCAATTCATTCAAATGGTCCATGGCATGCGAAATTAGTCATGTAAACGCGCACCCGTTCCTACAAGGCTCACTATATCTAGGAGACTGTTAGACCTATATACGCTCACATTAATCAGATAATCAATTCATTCAAGATAAACATCAGAAAGATACTCTGTAACACAGTAACGGTAAGTATTTGTCCGTATGGGGTCGCTGCTGCGGTTAGTAGCCTAGGTGTATTCTAATGTGTCAAATTACAGAGCAATCCTCTTGGTGGCATGGGTAAATACTTCTAGGGATAACTTGAAGAAACTGCATGTAACCTACATCGTCCAGTCACATACTGTAGACGTGTGTGCATCACACTGTCAGTGTCTACATATTTAGTGGCTCAGTTGGCATGTTGGTAGTGTGTCTGCCTTGCAATTGAAATGACTTGGGTGCGATTCGATTCCCATCAAGTGTAGATGAGTGTCACAGAATTGGTCCCATCTCCACCTCTTATAATGGGAATGAAATGGAACTACTGTGTACCAAAATATCCTCCAAATCTAAGTATTGACAGGTGTTAATTCACTCAAGAACAAAATGGAAGAAGCTTTATGATATGAACTCTAAATGCTTTATACTAATTGTGTATCATTCTATGCCTTTCATTCATACAGCAAACTATAAAAGAAAAGATGGTAAACATACAAATTGTAGGTTGTCGTTTGCTCAGAGGCTTCCTGGCTTTAGTGTCTTTATTTGATTGGGATGTATTTACCTTGTGGTGTTGTGCTGCCCCTACAATATTGTAACAATAATGAAATGGGTCTCCTTTACGCAAGTGCAGGTGCAGTCACATTTATTTCTGTCATATCGAGTCGAGTCCTATTCACGTATGAAGGAGTCAATGTCTCAACAGATGTCACTGCAATGTCCCCTCAGCATCCAGGAACATAGTGCAGGTCAAGTCTCCTTTGTCTCAGAGCTTGTCATGGAACACCCTCCTGTCTGTACTTCAACCAGTGGGTCATTATTTGTGGGAAAACCCTTCAAATATTAAAATACCAAGTTAATCAATAGCCAGAGCACTAGAGCAATGTTTGTGATCCAGCGGAGAGTTACTGTATGACTATTCAAGTTATTCAAAATAAGATTCAAATTGCCTTGGAGTACAAAAGTATTTCATCTCATGCAATTTGCAAGCAATAGCAATAACCATGTGTTCTAAGCAATAACCAATACATTTCTTAGTGACTTACTGTCACTGTAGAAAGCACCAACAAACAGCCACAATTACTTGTAAAGAGATTTCACTAACTACTATCAAACATTATCTGTTGAATATAAAAAAAAAAAAGCTGGGGTGACAGCCCCTATCACCATATGACCATACACTGTAGATAGGGAGACAGCACCACTGTGCTACTGCTATGTCTCCTTCATTGACTGCCTCTTCTTTCCACACTTATCCCCAACATTGGCTTCACTGGGAGCAGCCCAAGATTCCTACAACTGTAGTATTCATCATACATACATATGTTAACCCGTTGAGCTTAGACAAATTTTGCTACAACATGCATAATTTCCCACAGACACCTGCCCAAGTATACTCAGCCCGAGTATACTCGGGACTCGTCCTCTATGGGTTAAACATATGAATTGATATTGTAAAAAAAACTTCATGCAAATAACCTCATTAGAGAAGAGCATCTGTCAGTCCACTTGTGACACTTAGTATTAATGTTGCATGTAATTTTACAGCCCCCTCTAGTAGTAGGAGGCAAAAACACATTTCTCTGTCCTAAGCCCTGCAAAGTCGCTTATGCTCAAACATGGTATAAATGCTTATCTAGGGTCTTATTTTGATGAAATGGGAATTATTGTCCATTCTCCATTGATCAACTTACCGGTACACTGTATGCTGCAAAAGCTAATTCTTGCGGATTTTGCATTTGGCATACTTTCAGCCGATATAAACCCTTTAGCTAGATCTGGGGTATATGTGGACTCTATTCCAGTTGGAAATACCCTGCTGTAATACATGTATAAGGACTCGACAGGCCTGCATGTTACTGAGGAGACTCCGGCTTACCAAGTGTCCTGTATTTGGCTTTCTAAGAGAAGGCATGAGACTTGTGCCGTAGGGGTCTTTCTCACGTTCACACACCTGACAAGCATTTACTCGTGCCTCACAAAAAAAGACCCCCAGAACAAATATCATGGATTTCCAACCATGTACTGTAAACATGGAAATTTTTACGGTGTTGACATTTTCACGCGTTTCGTGCCACCAGAAACAAGCGTGAAAATGAAAGCATGCGAATACTTTTGCTTGCCATATGTTCCAAAAGTTTCTGTCTTAAATTCAGAGGAATTAAAAAGACACGAAACTCTTGTTACCCGGCTTAGTGCAAAAAAATAGTCATATGAAAATATCCACTTGTACAGTAAAAGGTTGTCACTCCTTTGAGCAGTGCTGATGCATAATCTCGTGCCTGAAAACTACTTGTTCACGTTTGACACATGTATTTCGCCTGAAAAGTATGCATTCGTATCTCCTTCCATGGAATATGTAGGAAGCTCTTCATTCATATCCATTGCAATGTAATTTTGTTATCAATATTACTTGTGTCATAACTGTTATGCTATCAATCTGGGTTTTTTTTTTCTTTTTGTTTATTGCATACAGTGTAACTGAGTTTGGGAGGTTCCATTTTAAACCCTTAAACAGACTTCATATATTGTGAATAAAGAGTTTATTGTCTCCTCTGTATTTAAGTTGACATAATAATGGTTGTGTGGTGGCATTCATAGTAATATTATAAGGTTATTAAAGTATACACATGTTGTAAAAAAAAAATAATCAGCAGCAAACATCCTTGTTGTTGCTTTAGCAGATGCAATAAATATACAAATAATACACAGCTGAGAGTGTGTTTGTGGAGGTGCGGAGTATTTACAATGGTGTAACACGCACAAAGTGCAACCAAGTGCATGTTGCATAACATTGTGAATACCCTAGAGTGTGCTGCATGTTGAAGGCGCATAGTCCTGGTAGTGTAGAGGGCGCTGTTGATGATACTGCCGATCACCATTAGCATTGATACGACGATTTGCCGAAGTTGAGCTGTCATCAAGAGTAAAACGCGTAGGTATTGCTGGGTAACGTTGCCTTTGTTGTCTTCTCTGCACATCACGCAGTCTGTAGTAATGCCAGGGGGCGTGCATATGTGCTTCTTATTATGGCATCACAAAAGAAGTTTGCTAAAGCTGTCGTCCCCCTCAGCCAAATAATGAGCCGAACTGTGATCGGACCACTGACTACAGTGGATCGGACTTCTTCGGACTCTGGGGAAATGGGTCGCAGCGTAAGCGCTAAAGAGGAGTCGATAGCGTAGGTCTCTGTAGGAAACTTGTGCCATGCACCCCGTGTACGCATTTGACTGAACCATCAGGACCATGTGCCTTTAAAGGACAAGTTCACCTTTATAAACATAAGGATTGAGAGAATGTAGCAATATTAGTAGAACACATCATTGAAAGTTTGAGGAAAATCAGACAATCCGTTCAAAAGTTATGAATTTTTAAAATTTTTGTGCAGCAACCGCTGGATGAGAAGACTACTGCAGTGTATGAATAACTTGCGTACAACAATATAAGGAAAATATAAAGAGAATTTCACAAAATTCCATCTTTTGAAAAAAGTACACATTACCCTGACTCGTTACCGACAAATGTTATGGGCAATATTATTCCCCCTGCCATTAGAAAGAGGCAAGTCAAGAGCTCTTTTATTATGCGAAAAAAGTGAAAATATGTTGAATTTTCTTTTACATTTTCTTTATACTGTTGTACGCATATGACTCACAAGCTGTAGTAGTCTCCTCATCCAGCGGTTCCAACACAAAAATTTTAAAAATTCATAACTTTTGCATCGATTGTCCAATTTTCCTCAAACTTTCACTGATGTGTTCTACTAATATTGTTGCATTCTCTCAATCCTTATGTTTATGAAGGTGAACTTGTCCTTTAACTAAAAGCACGCCTTGTCACAACTAGCTTGCTTTGGGCTAGTTGGTGATGCTGCAAAAATGGCTGCCAGGGAATTATTATACTTGAAGGTATGTTGATTCTCAGAGGAATGTGACCAATCCATGCAGTTGTACAACTATTCAGTAACCTGAGGTGTCTGTGAATGTGCACAATATTGTAACCTCACGGAATGAAATTCTAGTTTCAGATCATTGGTTTTAGGTCCCTTAACCCTATGAAATCTAGTCATGAGTATACTTGGACAGGTGTCTATGGGAAATGTGTAATAGCAAAATCAATTCGTCCTCGATGGGTTAATAACATTATGATTCTTACGGTGGAACATTCTGTATGTTTCCTTCCATCAGACCTGGGCCCCGTTTCCTAAAACTTGTTATCAGTGTGAAGTTGCCATAGTTGTTATAAGCTACTGAAAGCCTTATAAACTACTGAAATCCTTGCATCTGATTGCCTAAGAGCAAATTTGTCACAGAAATGTGGCAGTTGTCACTGGTAACAAGTTTAGTGAAACGGGACCCTGGGGGTGTTTCATAAAACTGCTCTTAAAGTTACAAATGACTTAAGAACGACTGTTGATCAGTTCTGATGTGCTTTACTGATCAGAATTTCAATAATTCAGCACAAGAACTGATCACCATTCATTCTAAAGTCGTTTGTAACTTTAAGAACAGCTTTATGAAACACCCCCAGGTAGTCATAATGTAATGATGCTAAAGAAATGAAAGTACTGTAAGATTCATTTCTGTTGCCTCTGTTCAACAATCTGCCACTTAATAAGTCTGTGCTACTTAATTAAATTAGTTTATACTCTCAGACGTTTTAGAGTTTATGAATTTCCATTTATTTTGTTTAAGTGCTTATTCTAGACAAGCATTACATAAGAACTAATGTTTGATTCATATCATCTGCAACAGGAAAGACATAACAAATACTCATGTGTTAAAGACAAATAAACTAATATGGCAAAAGATGTGCAACATTTCAAGCTATGTAAGATCATTCTCCACACACAATATTTTCCCCAACCATTTACATCAACTCATTAGCAAAGAGCCAGCTTGTCGTATACCTTATGCATGACAGCAGGCATGGGGGGGGGGGGGGGGGGGGGGAGGGAAGATTCTACTCATGAATATGCACGAGTTGTCAGCCAAGAGAGAATTCCCTAGAGCTGTATCCGTCATCTCCCCCCATGAGTGTGGTCTCATATGATTATGCATGGCAGCCACAGGTTGTCCACAGCACTGCCAGCATCATAGGGGGTCGCTCTTATTGATGAATATGCATGATGTGTTAGCAAGATAACACACGCCCCCCCCCCCCCTCTAACTCACACACACACACATACACAACCAGTTTTGCTGCATTTAATCATGCATGAGGATCCACTGTACTCATGAGGTAGATGAGGAAGGGAAAGAGGGGGGAGAGAGAGAGAGAGAATGAGGGAGCGAGCGTGTGATGCGAGGATGTCGTACAGCGTCAGACATCCTGCACCTCAATTGGTGATGCAGGCACCACATGACACGCTCTCACTGCACTCGACTTCAGATGCAGCGGAGGAGAGTTTTGTTTTCCCACCATCGCTGGAGGGTAGCAACAAGTAACTTCCAGTGCAATCAGTGAAAGAGAAGGAAAATCTCAGTGGAGCCAGTTTATGTGTGGTTTTACATTTCTAATCAAGAGAAGGATATTTTCTGGGTTTTGTTTGAGGATTTCTGTCTGTCTTTAAAATTGTAAGTATTAATCTTTTCTTTCACATGAGATATTCCATATTTTGTGTCACACAATTTGAAACTGTTATTGTGACTAGATATAAAAGTTCCAAACCCAATCTCTTCAATGTTTGCTTGTTTCGTTTGTTTCTTGTTCTCTCAACCGAAATTATATTGCAAGACTAAATCAAAAAAGGATGCACAGTGTAATGCTTGATGTTGCTTCAAAATGTGTAACAGGAACTTTGCTCTTCTTTTAATGCTTTCAAAGAGGGGATTATGTTACTCATTCTTTTTTTTTTTTTCATTAAACAAAGCCTTTTGTGAATGCCAAAGGGATTTCCAATGGAAAATCCATACGTCATGTTGCGCTATTTGAAAAGAATTCAAAGTGTGTACTTATCTTTGTTGTGCTGTGTTTGGGACTTCACCTATCTGTAGATTATTCATGAAAAAGCTAGCACAACTACTGTGATAGAATAACTCGAATACTTTGTGATAGAAATACCTAAAATGAAAAGGATATCATTTGCATGATACAAAGGTCTATTTGCCACATTGCATTTGAAGATGCAAATAACTTCCTTCACCATTTAACTACGTTAGCACCTTGGGCTAACCTGCGAATTTACAATGCAGTCAGCTTCAAGTCAGGGAAAAAAAATAAGATATCAGATTTATAAGTAAAGACCTCCTGCATCATGCATCCCCCTGAAACCTTGACAAGAAACTTTTTTCTTTCCTAACTTGGCCTTGTGGCTTTGTCATACAATTTGTTAGCCCATTCATACTCTAGTGATCAATATCATTTTCATAAAAATCAACTTCTGTGCCATTCAAAAAAAAAAGAAGCATGACACATTAACAAGTGTCATGTCAGCTCAAGAAATTTACGAAATAAAAGAAGTTACTCATATCTGTGACATTTGTGGTTATCATTCATGAAAAGGAAGAATGTTTGTAATGCCACCCATCAGATTACTTTTTGTAAAAGATGAGCTTAAATACTGGGTAGAGAGCATACTGTAAAAGGGGATTGTTCACCATTATTACACTATGTTTTATTGTCAACAATTAGCATATGATTATTAGTGGTTTAAATCTTGATATCTTGATTTGATTACTGTTCTTGACATCACCGTTTTATTCACATTTACAATTGATGAATTGTTAACAGTTGTAGATTTTCTGTCCTGACGCTATAATTTTGAAAACAATACCCCATCTACTACCGACTCATATATAATCAGTGTAGGAGTTCTCATCTTTTCGCTGTGCAGATACATTGTACTCTGGTTTAGCACAGTCTGCAACATATTGTTTTTGTCATTTGCTTTACATTGTATTTTTCAGTCACTTCATTAACTCAACCCCAAAAGTACTTCTTTAGAATAAGATGAATCAATTATCATTAATCGTACTTATAGGAAATATGCATTGTGTATTGAACTTTTGTGATGATAGGAAGTTCAATTCTTAAAAGAAGTGTTTCATATTGTTGTACCACTGATATTGTTTAGCATCAGAAGTTTTGTTTTTTCTCTATGATAGTTGTCAGTACATACATTGCAGTTGGTTCTTAGCAACATATCTTTACAACGGAGGACCGAGGACCCCCTTCCCTTTTGCATTGTAAGAATGTCTAAAGTTTCTAGGAAAACCACTACTGAGTTGTGTGTGTTTATTTTAACCCTATTTCTTCTGCAGTGTGGTGATTTCCCTCACTGAGTTTAACGTTGGACACACCTATCTCCCTGTATAACAAACCAGTGACGAAAAAAGAACTACCTGTTGGATTAAAAGTAAACTTCTAATCACCAAAACAGATAATTAATTGGATGGTGTAAAATGAAGCTAATGGTAGTAACAAGCAGACAGTATTGAAAAATTAGGGAAAGAAGGAGAAGATCTTATAATTGCTAGCTATGTTAAAGCTGATCCATATATGTAAGTGATGTTAACGATAACTTTTTATGCTTATGACAGGTAGCAGATCCATATTGGCTTGAAGGGCAGGAGGAGCAATGTCGCTTTTTACTCCACTTACAAATCTGAAGCTTGGGAGGAGCACGTCGGTTTCCCCCGACAACCATCAGACGTACATCACTGAGTTGGATGCACAGAAAAGGTAATTTTTTTCTTCTTCTTCTACTTCTACTTCTACTTCTACTTCTACTTCTACTTCTACTTCTACTTCTACTTCTTCTTCTTCTTCTGCTTCTACTTTACTTCTACTTCTACTTCTACTTTTTCTGCTTCTGTTTCTACTTCTACTTCTACTTCTACTTCTACTTCTACTTCTACTTCTACTTCTACTTCTACTTCTACCTCTACTTCTTCTTCTGCTTCTACTTTACTTCTACTTCTTCTTCTTCTACTTCTTCTGCTTCATCTTCTCCCTCTTCTCTAATCTTTTTTTTTCATATGGCACAATATGCCTGCATGGTTGATACTTTTTTCTGACTATTGCTTGTGACCAAGGATGGACCCACGAGGGGTCAGTATCTCCTGCCAATTTCCAGTGTGTATCATGGGGCGGACCACTTCACCACATTTGAACCCATATCTTTGTGAGAAGTACAGTGGGCTCTTTTAATTTTTATTATTATTTTTTTTTAACATTGTGGGTCCCGATTCTCTCACATGGGGCCTCCAATTACATCCTATCAGGGAGTTGTTTTACAAAGAATTTTAAATTTGATTGTAAAAGTTAAAATCGACTTGAAATCATGGTATGCCACTGGTTTACCTGTTCAGTTTTATTTAATATTTTCAGAATCTACTTGAAATTGTTATCGAAATTTGTAGACAAATTCCTCTGTCTCTTATCTTATTTTGTATATCAATGGCTGCATAAAAAAGTCTCCAAAATTTTTGATTTCATTAAGAAGTTATTGAAAACACACACACACACAGGATTCAATGATTTAAAGTTGATCATAGCTTTTGAGATCGACTTACATTTTTAGTAAAAACTCCAACTCCCAGGGACAGAGTGTTTTGATTTTTTACAAGAGGGGACAGCATGATATTAAAAGATACACATCATGATTTTCAAGAGACCCAGAACAGCAGGGAATAGAAGAGAATGTGATGTGAGACGACCAATGACAACATGGCTTTGTAGAGACAGGTCTGTGAAACATGGTATAATGCATCGTGGTATCGCTTAATTTCATGAGAGGGGTCTGGCTTGGGCTGGTACTTTCATAGGAGATACCACCGGCCAATTATGAAAATTGATTTTTTGTTTTCTGGGCCATTCATTATGGTGTGACACGGAGGAGAGTGAGATGGAGAGAGTGTAATGTACATCAATTGGAAACCACTCAATATAGGCCACAGATTTCAACACTTTTGTTGTTGTTACAGAGACTCCAACCCAAAGCACCTTCTGATCTGGAGATTCTCCCACCTGAAACCCTTCGCAAACGGGAGATTCCAAGTTGATGTGTGCGAAGCGCGAAATTCCCAGGGTTCTAGATGCTCTCTGGTGCTATCTAAGGCTTATTTTTTCAACATACGATAGCAATAAGTAAGAAATCCTTTCCAACAGGAGACAAAGAGCCAGGACGGGAGAAATTAAATCATAAGCGGGAGAACGGGAGATTTTGCAAAAATGTGTTTTCGGCGGGAGATCTCTCGTCGAAAACGGGAGAGTTGGAGTCTCTGTTGTTGCTGTTTTTTTGATGCACACCCTACTT
The DNA here is from genome assembly GCF_040938485.1 of Diadema antillarum. Lineage (NCBI taxonomy): Eukaryota > Metazoa > Echinodermata > Echinoidea > Diadematoida > Diadematidae > Diadema > Diadema antillarum. The sequence continues at coordinate 122,732 of NW_027272479.1, read as the reverse complement.
GAAACCATCAGACTAGACTTTATTTTGATACACATATTTGTACAGGGCAGTCAACAAGGGGTGTTAGGGTGTCTACATGACATGCTATAATATTTGCACGACATCCTTGAAAAGTGAACACAAATGCTTCTTAGCATCATACCAGAGACAGATGGCATGCTGAAAATAAGACTCTTGCAAGCAAATCACTGCATTTTTGTGTCTGCAAACCAACAAATAATCTCAGCTCTGACTGAAAATCGTACTTCTTAGAACACGGCTCATTCACTGCAGTCAAATTGTTGAGAAATCTGTAGAAACAACGCTTGGGCTATGATTACCAGAGAGCATCTAGACCCCTTGAGCTTGCATTACCTAGACCCCAGACTCTGGCTGCAAAAAGACTTCTCAATATTTCAAGTTTACTCTAGCAGTGGTAGTCCTCTGTAACAGAACAACAATTAGGACCAGAAGATCAATACACCCATAAAGCACACCACTTGTATCACGGAAGTGGTCAATTTTTTATTTTTATATTTGGGCAATTCCTTGAAAAATGTTACCCGAGGGTGGAAAAATGAAAGTCAAGAAACAACTTTGTTTTACCCTGGAAAGTATTCACTAAGGGTCATATCAAACTGATATGATGAAAAAATTTGGTACAATTTGGAAAAAATATAATTTTTTAGGTATTGAAATCATGTGTTTTTTCTGAGACATTGCAGAAAAATTCAGTATAATTTGCATACAATTCTTCTGAAGTAGAAATTTTCCCTATAAAATGACTTTCAGGCAAACATTTTTATGCTATGATAAAGCTGATGACTCATTTTTACATCATCCTTCTTGGTATCGAAAAAAAAATAATTCTTAAAAGATGAGCATTTCAATTTTTTGAATTTCCACCTCTTACAAAGTGTAATGTCCGTAACATTTTAGATGTAAAAGTTCTTGTAACACACTGTGTGTTTGTCTAATTTTGTTCTAAATTCAAACGCAAAGCTAAAATGTGATATCACCCAATATATCCACACAGTTTTTCGGGAACCTGCATAATTCTTTTTAAAAAGCGTTACGGACATTACATAACCAGTGCGTTACGGACATTACACATTTGTGGCAAAAGTATTTGCTACATAAAATTATGATTGCTAGGAATAGTTTGGATTCTACCCTACAATATTGATATCTATCACAATGAATGCCCTAGCCCTTGCATGAAAATTGATTTGGGACTTTACTCAGCAACAAGTGCAGTGTTTCAGCAAGGTTTTGACTAATCTTCTGCATTCCTCTACAATCTTATTTCTTGTGTCTACTTATTTCTACCATGAAATACGGGTACATGGATGCAAGCTATCTTACAGCAACAGCATATCAAGTTGAGTAATCATACTATGATGGCAAGAACTTGTTAAAGAAGAGAAATAGTCAAAAACATCTCTGGACAAGGCCTTTTACACAATATGGTCAGTTGTGGTCTGACTTGTCTGTTAAGGAAATACATTCCAACCTCAATATCTAACCATGTCGTGAACGGTAGCCCTCTGGATAAAATGATATTGCTGGATAAGGGAGATATGCTCACGCATGACACTTGTAAGTAAATTGTGTAGGATATTATTAATTGACTATTCAATATTATAGTTTACATGAAAATGTCATGTTTTATTATTCAATAATGTGGACATCAAATGGAATGTGAATGAAATACACTTCCTCATTATTCCTTCTAGCAACAGTATTTTGGTTGGTAGAAATATAATGTACCATAGCGATTAACGCTGTCCTGAATCACAATTACTTTGTAAAGAATAAAAAAGTGTTACATACTTTTCGTCATATTTTGCACCGAATCATGCAAAGAAAATCATGTGCCAGTCCATATCTGAATAATAGAGCAATCCAGAAAAATGATTGCTGGATAAGTGAGGTTGGACTTTATGTAATGAGGATAGTCCATCGATTATGAAATTTCTAAAAAGACAAGGATCCATAAATATTTCTTTGAGTGTAGTGAAGGAGAGCCATTTTTAGAACAGCATGGAATCATGGTATTAGACCCTCTCCAACAATTGGTCAAGAACACCTTTCTAGCTTCCAAGGTGATATGGAAGCAGAATAAACAATATTTTCCAAAACAGACTTTTCTGACCGGGGAAAAGACTGTTGTACTTCAACAAACTGTAGGGGAATAAAAGAAAGTAAAACTAAACATTCATAGTGTAAAAATACATACTGAGCATTTGTTGAACCATTATTTTATTTTATTTTGATTATGCATTAGTTTTTATCAAATCAAAAGTTGTTTATTCGTGCAGAGTTATGCTCAGTGATGGCTATGTAGATGTGAATAAAAAGTGTAATGTCCGTAACATTTCTTTAAAATTACATTTTGAGTAATTAAAAGTTTGAATATCATAATAGAAAGTCAAAAGGCTGATCTATATGTTATTTATAGATCACAACTGTATTGCAGGCATTAAATAAGTTGATTAAATTCCAATATGATAGAAAAGTCAACAAATTGTTAAAGTAGAGGTCCATACTGAACAAATAGTCCTCAAATTGGCAACTCCTGAAATAAAAGATCTCATGAAAGGGCTATGGCAACATTGTCAAATGTGTATTGATTACCATCCAAGTGAAAAGGATAAAAAATATTAATACTTGCATGTGACTCCTGCCACTTAATGAAAGTGGACAAATCTGTAATGTCCGTAACGCTTAGAATGTAATGTCCGTAACGCCACAATTATAGCTCTAGGAGGTACATGTGCCATCTATTTCACTAAATTTGATTTTATTTTCTTTAAACATTTCTTTACCTTTCAATTTATTCCTACATTGGTCTAATTATGTGCTTAAACTCACAGACTTTTCAATGATTGTATAGGCATGCAAAAAGTCATGTCCAAAAAATGTAATGTCCGTAACGGCCAACATTTTATGCAGTAAGTGCCATATAATGTGGTGAAATGGATTGAAATTTTCACTGTTTATGATTTAGCCTCATATGTGAGTGATTCCATTGTATGAGTTCAGAATGAAAACATTTTGTTATCTTAATGACCTTTTGAAGTTGCAAATTTTGTCTGAAATGTAATGTCCGTAACGCTGGAACTGCCCATTTTTTTTTTCTTTTACAGTGGAAGATGCCCTAAAAAATTCAAAAGAAACAAGGATGAGTGCTTGAAATTCACTCAATTCACGGTACTGAATCACTATTTATGGGTTAAGCTTGCATTAGACAAATTCCATGGCAAAAATTATGAATATATGTGTCATCTTGAAATAAAAGGTTTGATGGCAAATGGTGGTTGTGTAGGCTTGCAAATTACCAGCTGTGTGAAATGGAAAAAGATGTAAAGAAATTGGCACTCCTTGTAAGACTTTTTAGCCATCTCTCAATATGTCAGTGTTTTAATATAGACATGAGAATGAAGTAGGAATGTGCCATGTATAAATAGTAGTGTGAATTCATGAATTATGAGACAGAAGTGAACAAGCAAAACAAGCCAAACATAATTAGTGTATCAATGGTAGCTGAGAGAGCCATTTCTTGATTGCCTTCCTGTCATATTAATAGACAACGTGTCAACACCCTGCTGTCCAGAGCATTGTGCATCGACCAGACAGGAGTATAATTAGACAGGAATCTGATTTTGCACTTTTGTTGGGTTGATCAAGCCACTCTGCTCTCGCATATGATCCTGTAGCGGAATTGGGGGGGGGGGCGGTGGAGGCACTTCTATCAACCGATTGCAGAGTCCTGATCGTGCTTTCATGAACCCGCTAATGAATGAATTGGAGGCATTGTATAAATACACAGCCCGTGAAGGGACGGTCTGCCGAACGAGCTGGCGTGAAGTGAAGCCAATCAGTGATAATGTATAACCTGACGCTCACGCGACGGCACTCAGTGCAGACGTTGAATCAATAAACAGTTTTTGGTGTTGCTGCTACAAAAAAAAAAAAAATTCAAATTTGGAAGATCAGCAGCCACGCGTGTAGGTTGTAATGAGGTGGTGGTGTCATACATACGGTACATCCTGAAAATGTGGCGATAACCCATCCTTTGCAGCACCCTGCAAGATAATGACAAAATTGTAAGCATCGCCTTTTTTTTTTTTACTTGACGAGGTGTATTATTTCAAGCTTAATCTCTTGGCAATGCATAGTGTTTTGTTTTTCTCTCCATAATTTGTAATCAGTTGTCTGGAGTTCAAATGAGAATATGCTTTATACCAATTAAATGGAGATTTCGTCATCATCATAAAAGAATATTATAAGAAACTTCACATAAGCCCAATCTGAATAACATCAGGCAGAAAGCTGAAATACTGTAACAGTTGATGGAAAGTATGTGATCTATTATATTATCAAATGGGCAATTCATACACATTCCATGGTCTAATCCATTACTATGAATTACCTGTATGTACAGTTGTCTTCGAATCTATGATATATAATGAAATTTAGTCAAATTACAGTTATCTTATATTTTACTCGAAGGTACTGCCTTTTTCTAAATATTTGGAAAATAAGCCATCATTATACTGTGCACAGTTACTAAACTTTGTACAGAAAGAGAGAAAAATATTGCAAATGAGTTAGTTACAATTCATGCGTGCTGCAATCTAATTGGGTACATTACTAATACCATTACCAAAGGAACCTGATTGATTGCTGCCACAGTGGATCATTTGTATATATGGGTGGGATACGTCACATTATTACCTCCGCTAAGGGAGGAGGTTATGTTTGCATTACCGTTTGTTTGTTGGTTTGTTTGTTTGTGCGAGTGCAAAATAACTCAAAAAGTAGTGAACGGATTTGGATGAAACTTACAGGGAAGGTTGAAAATGACACAAGTAACAAATGATTAAATTTTGGTAGTGATCCGAGGTGGTTTTTTTTTTTTTGGGGGGGGGGAATTTATGAAGGATTTTTGATATTTTGACAGGTAGGGTCAATGAACTTGGGAGTTCAAGCTGCGCATTTTTGAGGTTTTCAAACACACACTAAAGTGCGTGCTCTAGTATTTCTGCTAGGGCGAGGTGCGCCTCGCAGCTGAGGGTTTATGACGCAACAAAGGATTCTATATTGGGAAATCGGGCGATTTTTCAGCATGTACATACCTATGGGTGGAAATCACTGGATGATTTCTATGGAAGAGCCCAAAGAGCTTTTCCCCAGTGGTGGAGAGGAGAAAAATCTCTTTGGGAAGAGCAAGATCGTCGGTGGAAAGTACAATGTAGCTGCTTGGCGGAGGTCTGCGCTCTCAGAGTGCTTTTCTAGTTCTTATTGGTACCAGCCAAGTAGCCATTAAAATTTTAGTGTCTATGAATTTGGTGGAATTCTCATAAATATGGTCTTTTCTTCCTGTCTGTGGTATTACAGTGTGCTGGTTCATCAAAGTCAACCATCTAATTCAGCTGTCTTTATTGAGTTTTTTTGAATATTTTTTTTTTTGGATACTCACCTTGTCTGCTACAGTAACATATCATTGTGACTTCACTAAAATGGCAAGCAAGATGTCCTAAGGCATTCATGTGCTTCAATCATGTTTCTCCATATAATACAGTAAGCACTCAAAGTATTTTCACTCAACTAACCGGTACTTAGTCAGAGCCTTGATTCGAATATAAAAAAAAAAAATTTTTTTTGGACTGTTGTCACTTTTTACATCATTATTAGTGTGATAAGGGTGCAAGTTTTGTTTTCAAAGATAAATCATCTTGAATTATAGATATTTTTTTTTTTAATAAGGTGTACCAGAAATGAATTACCTCATGTAAGAACATATTTGTAATGTGAAGGCAGCATATTCATGTTGACATGGGCAGTTAGGAGAAATGTCAAGCAGAGAATGGAAGTTACATTCTTTGTCCATAGTACTTGGGATTACTCACCAGGCTTGGTTTTCATCATGCAAGAGATGTGTGCTGCCGTTTCTTATTTATGAATCTCTCGTGGATTATTCACCGTGACGGTGGTGGCATCACATCGGGTGGCCGCAGCGTGATTGTCGTTCGCGGGGCCAAATTGATGCAAAGTGAAACGGACTGGAAACAAATTAGCTAGTCTCGGGCAGACTTTCCAATGCCCCGCACAGCTTATATCAATAAATGGCAGAAAAAGTGAGAGATTTCGAGACGCCGCACAAAAGCAAATGTGATCAAATTGAAGAGCGCCGCTGAGCATTGATGAAGCCACGGTTGTGTGGGTAGAGGCCCAAGTCGGTTGTGAGGGAGAGTTTTGAGACCTCAGAATCTAAATGTGAATCCAATTTTGAAACACTGCGCCCTGTGTTTTTGACTCTGTCTACTGTGCCACGGCTTCATTATCTCTATATCAGATTAACTCTTGACACTGCCAAACAATTTAAGGCGTATTTGTCCCTCTGTACTCTTTACATTTACTTGCCTCAGGTGCAGAGATGCATCATTAAGAATGTGTTTTGCAGCTGGGGTAAATAACTATTTGACACCTCGAAACTTATGTGTTAAATGTATACAGGTACACATGTTACTTTTTTTTTGGGGGGGGGGAGGGGGGATCAGGGTGTTTGTTGATGTCTACATTCGACATCATTGGCAGAGATACAAAACTGTATGAATACTGTATTATGTATCGTATGCCTTATCATATCATCTTGGATGGTTTAATTTTGCAAACTTTGCAAGTTGACTTGTATTTGTGTGTCATGGTCAGAATGTTTCTCCAAGGTGGGAAAATTGTTGACATGTGAGGAAAGACACACTCTTCCTCTTTCCATTGATACCTAATTATGTTGACAACGTCATGCATGACTGAGCAATGAACTTTAAAGACAACAATGACAAATTGCACTTTTTCCAAGTTTGCGTGTTATTGTGAAGGAGCAATGCATGTCTCACTGCATGGATGAGATCTGTCAATGAAAGTGGTCAAATCATCACGCCAGCCTGCACTACTGCAGATTCATGTTAAGGGTTTCTTCTAACGTCTTATTGTTCATAACCTTCAACATTGCCACGTTGTTGATAAACCATTATCCATTTTACTCTCTTCATATTCAAGACATGGTTGTCACTGGGAGTTATGTGTTGAATATGACCAGAGAAAAATGGACTGGGTGGGTTGGCCTCTGTGGGAGCAACCAAGTTATCGGACAAAAGGCCATGTTGAAGGTTACGGACCATAAAACGTTAGGAGAAAACCTAAACTCAAACCCTAAACACAAACCTGCATTTGTATGGGCTGGCCTATTTGGCAACTTTCATTGACAGATCTCATCCATGCAATGAGATATGATATGCATTATTCCTTCACAATAATACGCAAACTTGGAAAAAGTGCAATTTGTCATTTTTGTCATTAAAGTTCATGTGCTCAGTCATGCATGACAATTGTGAACATAATTTGGTATCAATGGAAAGAGGAAGAGCTCCCCTTCCCTTCACAACCAACACTGTGCTCTTTATAGCTGATAATTATGAAATAATTGGTAGCCCTCGAAAGTGGATAACTTTTTCTATATGCTCTGTGTATGACAGTTATACACAATATCCCATGTTTACTTAAGGTCAAGAAATCCATGCAGACCAGCCAACTAATATCTTTTTATTGAACTCATTTTTTTTTTGAACTCAGGTTTTGCCCTTAAAAGTATGTTAAATTACTGTTCATCAGTATTTTTTTTTAAGATATGTACAGAGGTATGTAGACTGGCCATTAGACCACTGTAGAAGTTAATTTGAACACTTCAGTTATGTATCCATTTATGGTTATTACAAAGATGCATTGGATATTTTGAGCTGTAGCAGGTACATTGTAAGCACCAACTAGCTGGCTGATCATTGGCATTTTAGTTGATACCTTTAAAATCAAGCTGCATTTTTAACAACTTTGAGGATCAATTGCAAATCAGCATATTTTTAATGTGGAGTGCAAGTGTACACTGTAGGCCTAACAGATTGGATAACACGGTGCAGTCCAGTTTTTATCTCTCAGGGCATTATTTAGCCATGAAACTTTAAATGGGTAAGCCCATGAAGTGTTAAATAGCATGATAAAAGATTGATATTACGGAGAGACTGAATTAAAGGAAGGCAGTAGAAGATGAAGAGAAAGTGTGTAGATGGGATAGGAAGTCAGGAGTTTGTGTGTGTGTGTGTGTGTGTGTGTGTGTGTGTGTTTGTGTGTGTGTGTGTGTGTGTGTGTGCGTGTGTGTACTGAAAGGAGAGTTTGAGATAGAAAGAGAAGAGATGGAAAAGGAGATGGAGAGAAAGTGAAAGGCAAAACAGGGGAGAGGTGAGAGAGGGGTACAAAATCTGGATCATAGTGCTTGCCCTAGTTTCATAGATGATGGAAATTCTTGTTTTGTTTTGTTTTTTATTACTGGGATATAGAATGACAGATACACCTAGCTCAACATTCTAATGGTAGGTGTGAGACAGGAAAGGGAATTTGGGCAGCTGAGAAATAGTAGGTCGGTATCACAATTTTGGGGATATTGAGTCATTGGTATCACATTGTAGAGCATGATCTCCTCTACATTATGGTGTCAATTGAAATTATTTCCATTTTCAGTAAAATTCAAAAAATCAGAACCACAAAGGCACTATTTTGTCCAATATTTGAAACAATGATTGTAAATCTACCTACTTTTGATTAAACAAACTCTTTATTTCATGAAAATTGATTGTTTCCTTTTATTTATGCTCAAATCCTAGAATGTGATAGTATCCTTTTGGTTTTCAGTTTTGAGTTTTCCAAGGTAGTGTACATTTCTAATCATTTTGTAGTTTGTAAAGACATTTTAAAGTCTTGAAACCATTTTTCTTTTATTGCTAGGCAAGGGAGAATGAAATCAGAAGCAGTATGTTTTTAAAAATCTGTGATACCATTATCCAACACTGCACACTGGCACTGGTCCGATGATCCCCGACCAGTAAAAATCACTGTTGGACCAGTAGCTTTTTTCAGGAATGGACTAGTAAAACATAGAAAATTGGGTACCTACTGGTCTGTCAGACAGGTCGAACCAGTAGAAAAAAAAAAAAATGGGTTATTGTGCAGCCCTGCATTATCTATGTATTATGTTGTAATTGCATCAAATCCTAGTCTACAGTTGTAGGTGATAGACTAAACTACACAATTCATGACACAGTCAATAGTGTTTTGAGTCATTGTATCACTTTGCCTTGTGGTATCAGTAGCACAATTGAAGAATCCTAGGAAGAAAGTGTGGACAGCTTTTTCATCCGTGCCTCCAGATCAGATCAAATGTTACCCAAAATGAATGCTTCATAATATATAGGGTTTTGTTTGTTGTATTCTGTTCGTGGGTACAGAGAGAGAGCCTCTCTATACGATTCTCTATTCAAGGTTGGAACTTGACATCAGTTTCCTTTACAAAATTTATACCATTTTTTGGTGCCATTAAGAGTTCAGTGTGAACTGGGTACTCTAGGTAACAGAGCAGTGCAAGATTTCACCCCCTTGGCACTTCATACCGTGTCAGTGCACTGAATTCCTGTTATCCTATGCGTTGGTGCCTGCTGGATAAGTGTGAGCCCCTCCAAGATTTAGCATAATTCTTAGTGGGTCATGCTCCTCGAATGAAGAGCCGGCGTCATTGCACCCTGTGTATGCCGGTTCTTACAAGCATTGTGCACGCATCACCACTGCATTAAAGACTGACTTGCCATCGAAGATAAACTTTACATCACACACAGTCATTGGGAAGAGGAGAAACATGCTTTTTTATGTTGCTCTGAGCTTCATTTTCTTTTATGAGTAGAATTAATCAAATTCTGAAGCCCAGTGTATACAGTGTACCATGATGTTAATTTTCAACGCTTGCAGATCAAAGGGGGGGGGGGGGGGGGGGGGGAGTTGGGATTGTTGTGATGTGATAATGCAGCTTTGTTCTCATCCTGTGAATTGAAGGATATCAGCAACAGCAAGTTTTTCACATTCTAACTTTTTCCTTCAATTTTGCCACACATTGCAATTGACATGCATCATTGACTTAGTGAGTACATGGTGTTGGGTGTGTTATAATGAGAGGGTCCATGGCAGCATACACAGTAGTAGAGCAGCTTATTTGTAATGTATACATGGTAGCAAAGACAACAACAAAAGTCACTGAATCTGTTCTTTTGTCTGTTGTTGGAAGGGAAGATGAGATGAGATGTGTAGAATCGTTGTGATACATCACCATCTGCATGCATCATCTCATTTTGAAGTGCTAAGTAATTTCATTTTGAGGAGTTTTACCTCTCATTGCTTGTGTATCCCCTATGCATTCACAGATCAGATGTTGTTATTGTTTTTGTATCTACATGTTTATGTTTGAATTTGAAACACTGCCAACTTGCTCGGTACTTGATTGTGCCATAAACCAAAATGACAACTTATCAGAATTGTGCCAGCAGCAACGGCTTACAGGTACTATTTTTAACGATGATTACGCTGCCCTCCAGTGGCGGGCCTTTTGATGTCCATCCGTAAACGCTCCTAATGTCTCCATTGCCAGCTCTCATTAAATATTTCAGGGAATTGCCCACGGTAATGGGTGGAATGCACAGTACGAGGATATTGCTTCCTTAATAGTATGTTGCAATGGATCGTGCAAGTGCACACATATGCAGTTGTACACACACACACATCAAAGGAAAAAGTGTCCTTTAATCCACTGATCATTGGCATATTTACCTTGACTTGCATTCTTGTTTTTAACTTGCAGCACTCTAATATAAAACCATAAAGGTCAGCACAAGTCATGTGCATGGTTAAGATTGGTTCAAGTTTGATGAAAAAGTTCCCAAATGATATGGCAACATTTTTTTTTGAAAGTTTATCGCTGCTATCTAAATTAGATATGAAAGAACTGAATCCAGAGGAACAGTCTTAATACTGTTACAGTGGAAGACTTTGTGTGTGTGTGTGTGTGTGTGTGTGTTTGTATTTAAGCAATTGAGACTATGCTTGTACTCTTTTTTTAAAGGAATGCCAAAATATTTGTGCATGAACATTTACAGACATTGCCATGCCACAAAGTATTTCATGTCTCTAGTCTCTTTAATAATTCTAGACAACCATCACCTGAACAGCCCATTGCTACAGGAAGATTGTAGATTATTGAACCAGGAAACTTAAATTCATCTTTCTTTATGCGTGCGCAACCTATCTCTCCAGTGTGTATATCATGATTTGTCACAACTTGTTATGCAAATATTTCATGAATAGAATATTATTAGTGTAATAATGCAGTATTGTGAAATCCATGCAGCCTTTCTAGAGCCTCCCAGCTTACTCAGTGATCATTGCTGCCATATTTATTGATCTGCACATCAACTGTAACTTGGAATTGGCTGTGTGAGCTAAAAAAAAACCCAGCCCCACAGGCAGCCAGAGAGCATGACACTTTGTAAACATTAATGGCTGCCGAAAGTTTATGATCGCATTCTTGATTACATGTCATCATAGATTAGCCAATGGAAGACGTTCTGGTCATGTTTATCAACTTTTTGTTGCTGGAGGAAGTGTATACACTGTAGATATATTGAGTACTAGATGAAGGAATTTAAACTGTGACTGGTTTAATTTGTCACAGGTGCTCACAGCCTAGAGTCTCATTTCAGTGTGAACTGTGAGATTACTACAAGTATTTTTGTTTTGTTCACTGCACAAGAAAATACTAAGTGACATTTTTTTTTCTTATTATCCTAGGAGATGTACACAACATAGTTTTAGCCAGGATTGTGATTTTTTGAAAAATGGAAAAGGAATATTTTACCTTACTCCCTCATGATGCTTTTGTTTTTATGAGACATTGATAACAAATGGTATAGATCAAACCCAATTTCATTATTGCCAAAATTGAAAGGGGTTTGGGATTTGATACTCCACATAGATTACTCACAAACCCCATCAGTTTTGGATGTTCATAAAACAATCACAGGAAACTTTCAGCCTTGTGAACTTATGCACAGTTAAAATGTGGACACTGCCAAACTCACACATGACCTGGACATTCTGTTGATTCTTCTTTGAATCCAATATTTACAAAATCATCAGATATTTGGGTAGGAATCAGCACATTGCAGGGCCTTCTCATTTGCAGCCATCAAGTAATTTTGGTCTTTTTTTTCCCTTTTTCCTTCATCTGCATTATCCTATCGATTGATTTCAGAATTCAGCTGTATAGGCTGTATATTTAGCAAAGTTGGTTTATTTTTTTTAGAATCGGGACTTCCTGACAATTTTGTGAGTGGTTAAATTTGCAAATGTGGAGTACAGTACTGAAGGTAGAAATGTATGCACGCACGTCACATTCATGTTTGGATCAGAGTTGATATTTTTATGTGCTTTTAAGTTTGTGAATAGCACCAGATTCCTTAAAGTCCCCCAAATAAAAACATTGCAAAATATTTGGCGTATCACATACAGTATGTTCTGATGTATCCATGTATCTGTCCATGCGTTAATTGTACTCGTCCGTGATGTCATGTGCTCACTCATTCCTATAAATTAGGTTGAAGTGGGAGGTATGGGGCCATTTGCTCTGAATAGATGTAATGTAGTGTCTCTGGCAATGGAATCATGCATGCGACTAGAAGATGAGAGAGCTCAGTGGTAATTAGATGCAATCCTGGAGGTTCACTGGGAAAAAATTACAGTGAAGCAAAGAAGACTCCACTGACGTAACTCACCGTGTTTTGTTAGGCACGCATGGTTGATTGCTTTTCTGTGCTGATTGGCACAGATATAGGGAAATTAATTGTCACTACCCACAGATTACTTAATCCCCCTAATCCCTATGGTATCACCATGACCTTCCTGTAGTACTGAGGTATATTGCTCTACCCAAGTGGCCTTGCTAATCTACAAGCAGGTCGCATTTGAATGGATTAGTAAATGCTGATATAAAAGCGTGGCAAGTTAAAGGGTGAGTACAGTTCTGGTCGAGGTGAAGATTTAGCTTTTAACATTTTGCGAGATATTCAGGAACCACTCTATGAGATGTCAAAGAGCATGCAGTTCTAAGGGGTATCAAAAGTTTATTCGATGAAAATCGGTTTTGAAATGGCTGATATATCCAAAAACAAGGTGAAACAAAGAGATCCTAATAAAGTTGTGGCATGTCGCCTTTTATTATTAGCACTTTTTTGGATATCTCGGCCATTTGAAAACCAATTTTCATCAAATAAACGTTGAATCCTTTTTAAAATTACATGCTCTTTCATATTTCATAAGATGCTTTTCATTATCTCACTTAGGAATGTTCAAAACATGAAACCCTACATCAACCAGTACTGTACAGTCCCTTTAAGCTGAGTGCTGGGCATACAAAGAATTGAACATGTTATAGAAATGAAGATTCTTTACATTGAAACTATGTTCGATGTTCCAGGGAGTGCTTTAGATTAGATATTGTTAGCTTTGTGGTGTTTCAATACAGAGCTACTAACTGGTATGTTTATATTAAATAGCATACACCATCAATGCAGTTTTACAATTTTCAGACTAAATCTTTTTCTTTCTTTTTTTTTTTGCCCGTTGTTATGAAGAGTTTAGCATCGGTGTGTATGATGTATGGATCCTCCAAATAGCACAGACACAATGTGAATGCTTGTACAGACTCATGATAAGTGTTGTTGGCAACAGGACGTGGACCCAATTTTGTATTTAAAAACAAAAAGGGGCTTTGTGGTCTCCTGTATAAAAAGGGAAATGAAAGCTACATATATTTTAAAGTAAAATTTAGAAGATCACAGAGGACAAAGTCTCAGCTATCAGAGCCAGATTCACATTTATTTTGTCCACAATTTGAAAATTCCATTTGCACCTGTGATATGAATTAGCATTCACTACATGAGAACTGATAAATTGCATTTCATCACGCTTAATGATTATGGGAGTTATAATGGCATACAAACAATACCCCCCCCCCCCCCAAAAAAAAAAAAAAAAAAAAAAAAATCAGTTTGATGCAGAATCTTGTATCACCACTTTCAAGCAGAATGGTTGAAGAGGAAAGATGGATAGAAAAAAAAACAAGGCAGGGAAGGGGAAGCAGAGAAGAAGAAAAAACAGAGGAGAGAGAGAGAAAGAAAGAAAGAGTAAGGGAAGGACAAGCAAAAATATATCAAAGGCGCTTGGCAAGGGTTCTAAGAAATATGAGCTTGTTTTCATGTTTTTGCTAACTGCAAAAGGAAGAAGTTTTGCATAGTAGATATGCAAGTGCTACCATTTGAATGCTTGTTGACATGCCGTATAGCTATGTGTGTGTGTGTGTGTGTGTGTGTGTGTGTGTGTGTGTGTGTATTGGTATTATGTTTGTTCTTCTTTGTGTGTGTATGTGTGTTTGTGTGTGTGTGTGTTATATGTGGGTTCATGCAGTTCTTTGGATGTATACGTACATGTGGCTTGTTGCACACAGTGGGGAGCTTAGTATAGTGAATGAACGGAAATGAATACAATTAGCATTGATTGGATCCATTCTGAGCTGATGTGGATTAGGGGCGGAGGGAATTACGGAGAGCGGGAGAAAAATTATGAGAGATGGAAAAACGCGAGAAAATCCCCAAACACATTCATCCTGATAAGATGATACCACTGGATTCATTAGGTACTAGTTTAATTTAACCAGTTCCTATTTTGAAGGTCTTCAAAGGTAAGTATGAATGAATTGATTTATTTACCAACTTGAAAATACCAGTCATGTATGAAAATAGAAAAAACAAAACAAAACATGCATGAAGCAATTTGAGCGTTGCATACAAACATGTTATGTGTTAAAAAAAGGAATAGGAACTAACAATTAGCACAATAAGGCTGGTACCTGTAAGAACTATTTGTAATAACAAAAACACACACACACACAATAAGACATGCACACACTCAAACTGATATTATGACACCTATCATGTTCCCATAGACAAAACATTAAAGAGGAAATGGTAGAGCCTACTGTTGCAATCTTCAATTAGCATCTCAATCATAATAGTTTATTTGACTTCAATTTCAATTCAGCTTCAATTCAATAAAAGCAAACATTATTCTTTTCTTGATAGTTTTAAAAAAAGATTAAAAAATCAACACATCGCATATTTTTATTTTTGCAGCATTGCTGTCAGATTGGGCTGTTTAGGCTATCATTGTGCAATCAGCCATTGTAAATTCGCATGAGTTTGACATCCTATTTATAGTCTCTGTAAAGCCACATATCCCACAAATGTATTATGGGTTTATACCACTTCACACCCACAGAGTAAGATATTCCACAGGAAATGTGCTCAGTTTTTCAAATTTTGGGAAGAAGTAGACAGATGCCTTCTATTTTGCTGGTTTTTTTTCCTGTGCCATTCTTTCGACGTTTCTCCTGCCAACAACCTGAAGTGAACTTTCAGCATCAGACGTAGAATAATCTTTGTAAATCTTGATGTTGTCTTAGCATTGGGCGTTAAGTTGCTACAGGATGAAAGCAAAGTGTACTTATCTCTGGAAATGGAGTGAATCAATCTCTCCTGCCATGAGGAGACTTGCAACATTATAGCTTCTTCTTCTTTTCAGTGTGGAGAATGCTGTGCAATATTGACTTTGATGTTATTCTCTGCTTGAGTATAGACCCTTGAGGGTGCATGAATTCTGACTGTTTTTTCTTTAATGTTTAGATCAGACACTTTGTGGTTTTATTAATGCAGATAGAGAATAAGCCAGAAAGAATACCCCTGAATACTCCTTTTGAATTCTCTCAATTATTTTAGATGAGGAACTGCCCTCTATCTGTAAGATAACATCATGGTGTAGTTTGTCTAGTTTGCCCTTTACACAGTTTACCATAAATTCTTTTTGAACAAGAAATGAAAACAAAACAAGTATGCTTAGTAAGTATGTTCCACATCCAGGAATATATGTGTGAAAATAACATGTAACTCACAAAATAAGGAAATGTTTCCGACTAAAATAAAAAATCATTGAGTTACACACAAAATAAAAATGTTGCTTACAGAAATGTATGCAACCGTGCCAACTTCC
Source organism: Diadema antillarum (assembly GCF_040938485.1). NCBI lineage: Eukaryota > Metazoa > Echinodermata > Echinoidea > Diadematoida > Diadematidae > Diadema > Diadema antillarum. The sequence continues at coordinate 106,718 of NW_027272479.1, read as the reverse complement.
TTACTCACATATATGGTACAAATGTAAGCACTAGTGTAGCCTTTCTGACCACTCAAAAAAACCAATCCACACCTGCACCCCTCTTCCTTACCACCCCCCCCCCCCCACACACACACACACAATCACACAGTCTCATACCTATTCTCAATGCACATTAATACCAAAGCCTACTCTTTGTAAGCTGTTGTATGCCATAGGCAAGAGGCCCATAATCATAAGGCCAGAAGCCCACATATTGCCAGTTGAGAACCAGAAGGGTGTTATTGCAGTTAACCTCTGGGGTATTGAATTATTGGTATCACATTGTAGAGCTTGATATCCTCTATATTATGGTGTCATTTTAAGTTATTTTCATTTTTCAGTAAAGCATTAACAATCAAAACCACAAGGGTGCTATTGTACTCGATATTTGGGACAATGCTTATAGATTTATTACCCACTTTTGCCCGTGACAAACTATGTGTTCATGAAAATTTATTGTTTCATTTTTATTTATGATAATGCTCAAATCTTAGAATGCAATAGCGCCCTTCTGGCCCTCAGCTGATGATATGATAATACCTATCCATCACAGGAGCATGATTAAAATGTCACCTGCTGGTAGACCATACCTGCGCCAACACCTGTCAGGGTCAACCGAACTAATTTCATGCTGATAAAAGTCTCCCACTGAGAACGAGCTCAGTTTGTGATGAATTCTATACATGTATCAAACATAGTGTGTATTTGTGTGCTTCTATCTATGTGTGTATGTGTTTGTTTTAGTTTTGATGTGTGGATATTTCAAAAAAAAATTTGTTCTACCTGTTCTGAAAATATCTTGATATGCAGAATTTAGTTTGCAGGTCTTAGTTGTTGCACATGATGTTGGGCAGGTTTTGGCAAGTTTTCTGGTTGTTATGAAATGATTTGTTGCAAAGTGAAGTTTTTGATAGTGGTAGAAAGAGACATATACACTGCAAATGTATTTACTACATTTTTTTTCATTCATGACAAGAATTGTTCAAGTTTGATCATATTTACAATTGATAAATTCTAATGAAGTATTCTAAGTGTATGTAGCTGATTTAATGGTTAATTTGTTTTTTGTATGAGTGTCTTGTTATTGCCTCAACATCAGCTTACTTTTGTTTGCAGATTTTAGATTTTTATTTGCAGATCTTAAGTTTCAGTTCCACGTAACTGTGATGAATTTGTGTTGTTGTTTGTTTTTTCCAAATACTCTCATTACATTTATCTTCTGATCATGTGGTGTGCAAGTAGACAAGCAGTATGATCATGAGACATGGCTGTGTGTGTGTGTGTGTGTGTGTATGTGTGTGTGCATGTGCTTTTCTTTTGCTTGCCATGTGTATATCAATTTCATGTGTCAGTCTTTTTGGGGTTTTTTTGCATCTAGAGGTTTAATCTGAGATCCCTGGGAGGCCCACATATCAGAAGATACAGATTTGAGTCTGTTTCTCCAAGTGATAGTAAAAATTATTGTCAAGAAAGTTTTTCTGCTACAAAGAGGAAAAGCAACAACTACATGGAGCTTGAAAAGACGTCAGCTTAGATATCCCGATTCCTTGACTCGAGAGGAAACTAAAACACAGTGAAAACAAAGAAAAGAAATAGAGACGAGAAAACCCGGAAAAAAGCACCCCCAGCTTGTGATATTTTAAGACTTTCTAGAACAGAAATCACCAAGAGATATTTGCTTTACAAACAGGAAAAGGGGAGAAAAAAAAAGAACTCACATCATTTTGCTTTCCTTTGGTCTGGTTTCAGAAATCAACCCCCTCCATCTGAAAAAAGGAGGAAAAGACTAGAGAGAGAGTTACCTACAGAAAATAGTCATCCTCTTCACCCAGTTTCCATGCAGCTTGTCTCATGTAATATTCATGACTGCCTCCTGAGATGTTTGGCGAAATTTTAGGATGAAAAGAGCAGAATGACGACACCACATCTGTCATCTTAAACTGTTGCATCAACTTTCTACCTTCTCTTTAGAAATGCCCAAAATGATTCAGAATGCAGAAAAACCCCTTTTTCTTGATTGATTGATTCAGTATAGTAGTATTTACGTCGTGTGTTTGAAAAAAAAAGATAAGATTTTAAGTGAAAATCAGCAGGATTAAACCTAGCACCAGTTGTGCCTGAGAGATATTTCATGTGTTTGAGGTCACAAGCTTCATTAGAGAAGCATGTCCCTCATCAAGTGAAATCATAGAACTTGACATGGCAAAAGTATATTGGGCACAATGCTCTTTGTGATATATAACAAAAAAAAAACAACAGTGGAGTGTCATCCAAATTGAAGCATGAAGTTCATACAGTACTTTTTAGGACACTTGAACCTCATATTTTCAAAGCAACTTTCAAACAATGCATGTCTCATACTTGTCCATCACAGTCCACAATTATGAAGGTTGTTTTATGTGTGTGGGATACTGTGACGCATCAACACAAAATTCTGATGAAGGTGATTACAATTGATTTTCCATGTTTGATGTTTTAAAAGTCTCCAGATTCTAATCTTCCAAGGAATTTATTTTTTTTTTAGTTCCACATTGCTTTCAAAATCTTCTACAAATGCAGTGAGAAGGGGGGTCCAGTTGAACAGATTTTAGGGAGACTTGGCTGTTTAATTTTATATACAGTTTATATGCAGCAGCTTGGGTATTCAAACACAGTATTGGTGTATGTAGTGTAGATTTGTCCATCTATCTTTCTATCCATCTATTTGTGTAGTATACAGTTTGTATGGATATGAAGTATTTTTTTTTTTGCGTGTATTCCTGCTGAGAAAGGTTTTTGAGGTATTTTTGGAGACACTTCCTTCTTGATGTATCTCCTTAAAAACAAGGATTAAATTTTCACATTTGCCAAGCTGGAGTGGCCATACTAGGTGTCCTTGTAGAAAATATATAAAAAATATGCAAACAAAATATGCAAAAATATGTATCTTTTTACATGTATGTCTCCTTTGGTAAATAAACTTCTTCTTTTTATTTGGGGGGGGGGGGTTGTAAAAGAAACAAAAGCTTTGAAGACTGCGAGACAGGGCTATATCACTTGAACATTGAAGGATATGTTAGATTGGTACACTTGCAGATAAAGCCGTGTTGGAAACTTGCTTTTCCTATGGAAGTGGTGCAGTATCTTTGTAAAATGATTTGTATTATAGGATCTAATTTTTCTCGCATTGTCTGATGTTTTTGGCATAAATGAAAGAATTCTTAGAAGGGCACAGCATGTGATGAGTAGTCTTCCAGAGAGTTCTCCTAATGACGTGTCATGTCTGCATCGCCATGGCAAAGCTCCATCAGCCGTGATGCATCATTGCATCCTCTTGAGGTGTCCATGATGTGGAGTGAAGCTTGAAGTTTGTTCGCACAACATGGCACGCTGGTTCCGTTTTACATTGCTGTCTTCCTGTCTGTCCTTTACATTGTAGCAAGATTGCCCATTCAGGTGCAAAGTTTCCCCCTGAAAACAACCAACACTGGAATGCTTTGCTGTTTGAAAAGGTCCACAGATGTTGGCTCTTGGAATGAGACTGACGAATAGTTAATTTACGTAAAACTGTCTTAAAACTCTTTAACCCATTGAGAACAGGCTGATTTTGCTACAACACGCATTTCCCATAGACACTTGCCCGAGTATACTTGGGACTCGTCCTCAATGGATTAAGAACCTCAGCCAAGAAATAGTACTGAAGCACACGGCATGCTGCTTACCACTTGCTTACATTGTATGCCTTACATCTTCAGTTTCCTTATACCATAAAAGACAAGATGCCATCCTTTCTTTAACCCTTTGGATATGGATTGATTTTGCTATAACATGCATTTTCCATAGACACCTACCTGAATCTACTCAGGACTCGTCTTCAACGGGTTAATGGAGTATTAATGCATCAGATAAATTTAAGTGAAGTTGAAATGATAATAATCTCTTTTTTTTTTGGCTGTTTCCTTGCTATGCAGATAAAGTGGCAAATTTGAGAGTGTTATATACCCGTTGTCCACAAGATTCTTTAATAAATTCCTGTAGATTATGGGAACTGAAATGTTCTTGTATGGAGTGGGTTTGGGCTTCTTGGAAAAGTCACCAGATATGTGACATTTCCTTTCAGTGATTGTTTTGATTACAGTATTGCTTTTCTGCTGCCATTTTTTCTTCATTTTCTGCTGTATTTTTATAATTTCTTACCTTCTATTGAAGTACAGACACTGTATCTTGTATGTATGTATCTGTATCTTTCCTCAACTAGAAAATATAGAATCTTTCTGGAAAGACATATTTTTCTTGGTTTGCTGTGATTAATAGCAATTAGGCCAGCATCAGAAACATTTGCCTTGTGGTGAGATGTCTTTCATACTCAGTATCACCCGCCTGAGCAAGTAAAAACTAGGAGAATAACCAATTTTTAAATGTGTTTAGAAACATGTTTCTTTCAGATGTTCTTATTTTCTTTATTTTTGTAAGTTTAAAAGCAAGCTGAAATCATATTTCTTGATACACATCTCGCAATCATTTTTTGATCACTTGTGGTCTATATGCGGGATCTCTAGGGAGTTTGATATGAGACAGAGGAGTCTGTGATGTAGCATCCGTGTGGAAAGTCATTTGCATGGGTGGTTGATAAGGAAACTCATTTCAATCTCCAAAGACTCTGTTCGATAAGTACACTGTATATGAGTGTGAAAAATTTGATAAAAACAGTTATTTTGGTCTAAAACCTCTCACTGAGGTTGGGTTGCCTCAGGCAAGCAGGGATCTAGATTTCTAGCCCCAGATCTTCCAAGTTGCAAAATTTTTATAATAAGCTCTGCCGGACTCTCTGTTTGTATCCCCACAGGTATATCTGACATTTTACAACTCGTTCTCATTTCCTCCTTCACTTTCCCCTCGACCAGGACTTTCTGAAGTAAAATGGCTACTTTTTTTTTCCATCTTCTTATCAGATTTGCAGGATGCGGGGAGCCACTAGCAGCCCTGGCCTGCTCCAACCACTCCATCAAACTTGTCGGCAAGGAGACCATGACATCAGCTGGAGAACTCAAAGGTTAGTTGACCTATGTTCCCTGATTAGAGAGAGAAAAAAAATGAGAGAAGAAAAGAAGAAGAAGAAGAAAAAGAAGAAGAAGAAGAAGAAGAACAGATAGAGGGAAAGAGAAAAGAAAGTGAGAAAAAGAATTCTGCTCTGATGTGTGGCAATGTTCTCTGTCTGTGTGACATTGTTGTCTTAGAATGAAAAAATTGTATATGATAAATTCAGTTGCTAAACAAAATTTCACTTTTTTCGCACAGTTAGGCCTGCATTCAGATAGATGGTTTCAATTTGAGATGTGGATTATGCAAATTTTTTCTGCTTAAATGTTTGTTGGAGACCACACATGTCAAGAGACATCCAATAAAAAACATGCTCTGGCATGCATGTGTGGAAGGTACATGATCAATGTGTCTTAAATCCGTCCATAATAGTGTAAATCTGTTCCTTTCGTAAGCAGAGGCCGACATTGCAAGAAACCTGTACGTGCTATGAGGGGATGAATACGTCAGTATGATAGGTCATGCCATCAGTGTCGGCATGTAGGGATTAATCCAGTATCATTGCAGTCTTTCAGATTTGAATGGTGGTGTAGACATGTGCGCCATCATTGTAAGATCTGTGAGATCACATTTTAATCTATTCATTACGACCTGATCCAAACCTTGCACATAATATACACCTGTACTTTCACATCCCTTGTAATGGGAGAATGTGTGTGTGTTCTCACTGTGATGACTGTGAGCGCCACTCCATAAATTCAGCGATTGTCCGATACACCGTTACCAGCTTTACAGCATTTAAGTCTTAAACCTGTGTGGCCAGACCCTCCCCATCCCCTATTACTTCCCGCCACGAAACACTCTCCTTGTGTGCTGCTTGGTGGCCTCGGCCCGCCTGAAAATGTGATTACACGATTCCCTCGGAAAAGCAATTACACGACAGCCGCACACTTTCAAGATTGATGACTCAAAAATGGGGAGCATTACTTAGCGATTGTTGAATTAGTTCGGCTAGCTTCAGCGTGCGTGAGGAGGATGATGTTGTTGAGTTGCTTGGAAAGATTAACCCTTGAGATGCTGGAAGTAAGACACTTGCAGTGTGAGATATACATTGTATAGCACCAGAAGATTTTTTGTTTTTAAGATGGCAATTTCAAGAAGAGGACAATGAAGGCCAACCTGTGTGGCTTTTTCATAATGACTCATTAAACCCTTTTGATACAGTTGAACCTCTCGTATCCGGACAAGTCGGGACCGGGTCTCATCCGGATAAGGGATTTGGCCGGATACAGGAGACTCGATGCTTTATACATGTACATATACATACACATGTACTGATGTAGCCCATTGTAGTACCACATGTAGTAATGTGTATACTGCAACCTTTTCATTGTTACATTTGGGGATGTTTCGGGATGTTGAAATGTCTGAAGGTAAGCAATTTGGAAGGAAATTTGATGCAATGTATGTTAATCATATTGGAAGTAATATGTAATTCATGTGTGTTTGGGTAGGAGTTCTCAAGGAGTTGGGAATCCCCCTTTCCTCCCGTAATCATAAAAAAAAAAAATCACGGTGAGATTGCGTCCGGATAATAGAGAGATCCGGATAAAGGGAGGCCGGATAATAGAGGTTCAACTGTACTTAATGCTTGAGATCTCTATTAACATCTTATGGAGGTTCACAGCCAGTGGTGATGACTGAGTTAATGTAAGAATGTTCACTAAGATGAATCTGATGTTGACACCATTGGGAATCATGTTTGTAAAATAGATTTTTTTTTTGCTCTTTTGCAAACCCTCACCAATTATGCAAAGAGCTCGCATACTGTAAAACAAGGATGTTCGCGTGCATTTTAATTTTGCGAATTTCGCGAGAGCCAAGATTCGCGAAATTAATATGCACATGAAAGTTCTTGTCTACACTATATGCATTAAATATTAGAGGCAACTCGCGAAAATTTTATTCCGCAAATAAAGTCGTTGGCTCCAATTCACGAAAATTTCATGCCGCGAAAATATTGTGTCTTATAGTAGTTAGGCATTTGCCATTCGGAAACGACAAAATGCTTCAGTCAAATTGTCTCTACTATGTTGGAGAGAACTTAAAAAAAAAAAAGATGACTCTTTATCCAAGTTGATTGTGATAGGTAGAGTATATCCAACTTATACGATGTTAAAGTACATGAGATAAGGCAATGGTGCAAGTGCCTTACAAGTCCCATCAGCACACAGGTCTTTCAAAATAACATTATTTGCAATGGCATCAAAAAGAACAAATTACATGGTATGTTATCTGCATCAAACTTGTACGTGACTGTTGATTTTAAGGGTAAGACATTGCAGTTTCTAAGGTATCAGCCAAACTATAATATCATATTTTGTGTACAAACCAATAGGAGAGTTATAAGGCAGTGATATCACTGTATTATCTAATTTGCATATATGTCATTGAGACTATAAATCCTTTAAAAAAAGTGTGAAAATAAGTAATTCCATAACTTTCTTGCTTCATATGACTATTTTTATGCTACATCTGTCCATTTTTTTGTGCTTTTGTTCCGATAAATACTCACTTTTACATGGAGTGGATTCTCCCTTTAAAGTGCACCACCCTAAATGTCACCTGGTCTACACAGTCTATGAGTGTAAGACTTCTGTTCATCTCCGTTGCTCGTAAGGTCTGTATTTGTACATTGTAGATTGTCCATGATGCCACGGAACGAACATACAGCAATATCTCCAAGACGAGTTCTCATTTCGTGTTGCAGAATCTCATTTAGGAGCAATTCACCTGCCAACCGACCGTACACAGCATTTCAAGAGATGAGGGCTGCTACCCAGAGAGGGAATGTTATTCAAGAATTTGATATGAAAATAGCAACCCAATAATGCAAATCTATAAGAAACACTGGGTCAATCTCTAGCACTGCAACATGAAATTCAGATCTTTAAAGTAGTAGATTGGACTGGCTGTGTGATGGAGAGTGACAATATTTTTCTTTATTTTTTTTTTTTTTTTGGGGGGGGGATGGAAGTATGGTAAACAGTCTTTGACTAAAAATGTAATGTATTCTTGATTATCAAGGTTGGCCTTACTGTGTCTTATACTCAATATAGTATTTTCAAACAATCTGCTATCTTACTGATGATTTTACATCAAAATAGATCAATGTGAGAAATTAACAGGTTGAATTACATTGCTTTTAGGGTGAGGAGGATGATGTAAAGGGCTGGATATTATTTCATTTGAAACTATATATTTGACATAGAGACGTACATTAGTTGAGGGATGTAGAGGGATTATTTGTTGAAATGCTGTATTGATAAGAGCCTCAGAATAGATGATTCCACATAATTTCTTGGTGATGTTTACTTGACAACTTCTCTCTGTGATAAGATTCTTATTTTTATCATGTATACTTGTATGTTCAGTTGCGACATTTTAGCAACAAATCTTTTTTGTAGAGTATATACTCAGCTCATGAAATGTAATATAAAAGCTTACAGGTGTATAGGTCCATGAATATGAGAAATTGATTGTATTTGATTTATCATAATTATATGTAAATTAATCTACAGACATTTTGGGTATCATGAAATTTCATTTTTGACAGTTCAAAAAGTGAAAATTTTCAGTAATTGGGCTATTGTTTGAGGTAGTAGATGGAGTGTGCTAATACTTCATTTTTATGTAGATGAACCCTTACATATGAATTTGTGATGCAAATGTTGCAAGTTTTGTTGTTGTTTTACATATCTTAGCAGCAAAATCAGAGGATAATTCAAAAGAATTTAGTGTGTCTGTATGGCTGTCAGAATTTGATAGATTTTCATTCTTTCTACCAAACCTTTCCATGTATTTTTCCAGACACTGTATACCCCATATATTTAGCAAGTCTATGATTTATTTATTTGATTTTATTATATTTTATTTATTTTTTTTTTGCAAATCAGGACTTCCTGACAATTTTGCCAATGTGGTTTAATTTCGGATTGTGAAGTATAGTACTGAACAGAGAAATGTATGCATGCACGTCTTTAGATTTGCGAATAGCACCCGACTCATGAAATTCACAAAAAAATAATGTTAACCTCCTGAAATATTCGGCATATACAGTATTCATTCAGTAGACAAACATTTTCAAGCGGGATTGTAGTTTGAGTTTAAATCAGTTACTTCACAAAGTTGCCCTAAAAGAGAGTGATTTGTAGTAGGGGATTAATTTTGTCCCTGATGACAGTGCATAAAAGAGATTTGCTATCTGCTGGATTTCAAAGAGGCACATGAGGGGAAGGACTGAAGGCACAACACATTTTTTGTTGCAGTCATAAATAAATTTAAAGTCACCATGTTGTGTTTTTGGAGTTACCCAGAATGCAATGCATACTCACAGGATCGTAAACAGAAGAGCAAGATTGCAATTTTTGCTTTTGTTTGTATGTATGCCCCAGCAATGAAACAGCCTGTCAACCTTTGCGGGGTATTTTATAGCAGCGAACAATTTGCAGATTAGGAACGACATGGATGGGTTTGATTTCCATTATTGTGCCCCAGCCCGGACTTGCCGCTTGTAAATTGAATGCCGCTTTGATTAGTTAAAAATATCCTTGAAAATTTACTCACATACACCTACCTACTTACTCTACTGAAATATATATATATTTACAAAATGGATTCTGTGATTTTATCATAACTTGTAGACTATAAACAGAAACTTTAGTCTGTTAATTGTCCAAGCCTATTCATCCCACCTCATCGTGTACAATTAAGTGGCAACAAACTTTCCAATTTTATTGCCCTGAAGTTTATCGTGATACATCTGGATAAAATCATTTTCTTGTTAATGTACAGTTTCATATGAGTTTGATAAACACATTTGTATATTGCTTCTGTCAATTTCTACTGACTGTTGAAGTTAACAAATGGACTTATATTGTAAGCCCCCCAAATCAATTGACTGGCTAATACCATGATGCTCCATGAAAGTGAGAGCTCTGATATGTAAAGTAGGAGGAAGGCTGTGGATTTGTAAAGAGAAGGTCTGGGGTTCAAATCTACCCTGGTGCAGCAGTCATCCTCGAACGAGATGTCTCCCCTATTAATGTCCCTCTTCACCCAGGTGTGGATGCTTGGCAATGCTGGGGTGATAATAATTGCAGCAGCTCTTGAGCTCCCTGAAAGGACATTGTTTATAACACTGAAGAAGCTGCCCTGGTTTGATATGACCCTTTTATCATTCTGTCGGTACAATTCCCATTAGGCAGGCAAAGAGTGCACATATTGTATGCTCTGTGGGTCATGTTTGGTCTTCATTTTCAGAGGTCACTGCTTAGGATTAACCTGTCTAGCTGTATATGTTGTCTAAATTAATTCCATCTGTGCAAGGGATGACTGCTATTGAATATCAAGTGCTCTAAATGTGGAAACTTTCGCGCAGTTGATCTTCATTGCTGTGTTGAACCAATTTCAGTGAACTTCATGTTTCCTAATAATTTTGAAGATGAGAGAATTCCGTGTATATTTGTGCATATTTCAGTATCCACCTCAAATATCTGTAGCCTCTGCACTACACTGCAGTTCTGTCTAGTTCTTTAGGATGTGTTTTATTTTTTTTTTTCCTTTTTTGTGTCTAAATGCAGGATGAGAAGTGGTCATATAAATGTTTATTACCCTTGGGTAGTCATATTACTGCTGTAAAGGGTACTTTTCCTACATAACCTGCATATCACATTGACAATATGCCATCGTGTATGATATGTGCCATCGTGATGATATGTGCCATGAGTGTATCTGAGCATTACTTTCACTGACCTAATGTGGGATAGGAAAGGAAGGGTTGCAGCAGTGAAGGGGGGGGGGGGCGTGGAAAGATTGGGGAAAGTAAATAGCTAGGAAACAATTGCTTTGGGATAATTTTCCCATTGTACCCTAAAAACATTTTCTACAAAGAATAAAGAGACAGAAAAAAAAAGATAGGTCATGATGGCCCTATTTTCCCACACATGCTACTATTAATTGTACAATGCAAAATTGCATCTGTGTGTGTTGACATTTCCAGAACTTTCTTGTTTTATGATATTATATCCTGGCTGTGACTGGCCTATTGATAAAAGACAGTCTGCCAGGTATATAGCACATAATTTTGCTATGGCACCTTGGGGAACCCTTTTTACGACACTCACAATAATTGCAAGTTTTAAGTGATTGCTGATACCATGGCGACAAGGTGATTTCTTCACAGCTGAGCAGTTGCAGGCAGCTGCTACCATGATAAGTGCAAATATTGCTAGGAGTTATATAAAATGGGGTTTGAGATGGAGGACTTTCTATCTAGGCTGAGCCATAGGAGGTGCTTTTATTTCATATTTAATATGTGTGTGTTTGGTCTGATTTTTTGCTTCATCATAATGGATATCTGTAAAGCATTTAGAATTAAACTATATACCCTACCGATAAGGTATTTCATAAATTGTTCAGATTGGCATGAAACTGAGGTGAGAGATAGACACTAATTATTTTGATAATGAGCATTTTGACAATCATAATATGACATAGAATAGACACATTTTCCACATATGAATTAGACATGCACCAAACCTGATAACACCTGAAATGGGTTTGATGGTAATGAAGTAATTGTACACAGTATAAAACTTTTTCATCGAAGGTCAAGCTATAGATGCTGAAAATTGCTGGAATAGAACTGAAAAGGAACAAAAAAAAATTTTTTTTGATTGTAAAATTGGATGTGGAGCTTGTGTTATAGCCATTGTGAGAAATGTTGTTAGGCAACTGGCATAGTCAATGGGGAAAACTATTTCAGTGTCATTCTAAACAGCATACTACATGGTGACAGGAGGCTACCGTTATTCGAGGTGGATACTAAAATATGCACTTTTTAAACATACACAGAGTTCTCTCATCTGCAAAATTATGAGGAAGTGAAGTTCACTGAAATTGGTTCATCGCAACAACAAAAATCCACTGTGTGAAACTTTCCGCATTTAGAGCACTTGATATTCAATAGCAGTCGTTCCTTGGATGGATGGAATTAATTTAGACAACATGTACATCATCCTAAGGACATCATAAACAGTGACTTTCTTAAATGAAAAACCAACACAACCCAAAGTACACACTATCCACCTGCTTAATAGGAATATGAATAATGAATGATAATATCGTCGGTTGAGAATGATAAGGGCGTTAAGTTGCCATAAAACCCATAGTGTTCAAGACCACTTAACGCCCTTCTCATTCTCAACAGACGATATGGTCATATCTATAAACTAGGACAGCTTCTTCAGTAATATATGAAAACATTTTATTTAAAATTAGTTAATTTGAAGACATGTAATTTGACTAACAAGGCCTTTTCCTAGTGTAAAATTCCCCTCTTAGTGTGATACACTGTACTACCAGATTACCATCTGATACCATCTGAGAAGTTTGTTTGTTTGTTTGTTTTTTGCAAATGTGGAGATATGAAAGCCATGTAAACAGGGAGGAGATGGGAACAACCTGAAAGAAACTCTCCTGTGATAACCTTGTATAAACGAAAATATAGGTCATGTGGATTGAGTGAATGCAGCAGTATTAGTAAAACACACCAGTGAAATTTTAAGGAAATCGTACTGTGCATTTATAGGTCATGTGGATTGAGTGAATGCAGCAGTATTAGTAAAACACACCAGTGAAATTTTAAGGAAATCGTACTGTGCATTTATAGGTCATGTGGATTGAGTGAATGCAGCAGTATTAGTAAAACACACCAGTGAAATTTTAAGGTAATCGTACTGTGCATTTATAGGTCATGTGGATTGAGTGAATGCAGCAGTATTAGTAAAACACACCAGTGAAATTTCGAGGAAATCATACTGTGCATTTAAAAGTTCTGGGTTTTTCAAATTTTGGTACAGCCATCACTGCATAAGAAGACTACTACAGATTGGGATACCACATATGAAAAATGGTATAAAGAAAATATAAAGAAAATTCAACTTTTCTAGCTTGATAAAGAGTACTTGACTTACCTATTTCACAAAGCACGGTCAATTATATTACCCTTAATATATGTCAGTAACAAGCCGAGGGAATGTGTACTGTTCATTTTTTTTAAAAAGGAAATTTTGTTGAATTTTTAATATTTTCTTCATATTGTTCTTCATACATGTACGTGACATCACAAGCTGTAGTACTGTAGTCTTCTCATCCAGTGATGGCTGTACCAAATTTTTAGAAATTCATTTCCACTTTCAAGCAGATTGCCTGATTTCCCTCAAACTTTCACTGATATGTTCTACTAATATTGCTGCATTCACTCAATCCACATATGTTTAGGTTTCATTCTACTTTAAACCTCAATAAGAGTAACAGCTCAATTATGCTGCCCACAATTCTGCTGCTGCTGCTGCAGCAAGCAAGGGAAGACAACTCTTGAATCCAGTGCATGATGGTACATGTACATTAAATATTTTGGCTGATGGGCTTGTTGATTACTATGCAACGATCGTCCGGGGAGCTTCTTGCCTCATTGGACATTAATGGGTTCTTTCTTAATGATTTGTCATGGAACCTACGGCAACCCAAGGGAGGGCCAACTACTGTCAAATTCTTTCGGTCATTCTGGTTGCATGTAATGAAAATCAAACTTAAAGGCATAATTTACCATTTGCCGATGAAACAAAAAGTCAGCTTTAGTGCTTCTAAATAGTTCTAAAATGTGAGTCAGGGATAGAAACAACCATTATGTAAAAATTTGAATTTGAAGTATTACATAATAATAATAATAATAATAATTGCATTTATATGGCGCTTCATACTGACATTTCTAAGCGCACTTTGCTACTCATACAAATAGACTAGAAAACACAATAACATTAACAAAATTAACGTTAACAGTAACAAAAGAAGAAGAAAGAAAAGAAAAGAAGTATTACATAACAGTATATTATGGAACAATGCAATGGAAATATGTGTTGACTTCAATTGATTCATTATACCATGATTCCCAATTATGTGGCCAATCATGTGCCATTGGATATATAATATAGCAATTTTTCTACTATTTTTCTTCAGACTGCTTATACTTACATATGCCCATAAAAACCTTCCAAACCAAGAATCTGCCAGTGTCATCACCTGTCAATTATTGCCTGAGTGCTAATATGATTAACAAAAGACATTGCAGAGAAACATGAAATTATGCTCAGTCTGGGATAAGATGCATTTTAATGACTCTTGGTTATACTTTTACAATGACTTACAGATTATGTCACTGGGCATATCCAAGTAATCTGAAGAACAATAGTAGAAATATTAATTTCAAATATATGGGGCATATTTAGATATTCTTTTGCCATCATGGTATCATGGTATATTGAATAGGATCAATTCAAGTCAATATGCATTTGAATTGCGTAGTTTCCTTGATATACTGAAGTCTTTGTATTCTTTGCAGAGGAATGACGAGATGCCCTTTGACAGTGGGTTAACCCTTCTGTGCCAGGAACTTTGGACAGTGCAAAACATTTTTTGCAATTTGATTTTTTTTTTCTTTTTTTTTTATCATGAGGGGACTGCATACTGCAAGCTCTGCTCTTTAGCAGTCCCCTCCATTTCCAGCAGTTTTGTTTCTGCCTTTACCATAATGATAAAACATTTATTTGTATGTTTGTTGATATAGTATTTACTGTGTCTTTATCACATCTTATTATGTTAGTCACATTGTTGTAATGATTCCCTGATATCTGTATATACGAACGTTTATTGTATTCCTAATTATTTGTTTGTTGGAAATGAAATTAATCAACTTGAACTTGAACTTGAACAGTGTGTACAACACTATGGGGTGTTCTGTGCCAATCTGCACTCAAAGCACACAAACCGTTAACTCTTTCTGTGCCAGAGACTTTAATCAGTATGTACACCACTATGGGGTTTTTTGTGCCAGTCCTCACTCAAAGCACACAAAGGGTTAATTATCAGGGTCACAGGTAGACAGGCGTAATGTTCTCCAGGTATCGACTTTAGATGCGGAGTGATTGATATTATTGCAAAAGTAGTTTTCATGTGTGAACCTGCAACATCAAGTTATATACTTGGAACATGCCGAAAAGTGTGTGTTTGGCCACATCAAATGCTTTAGGACATAAATGCTGTATAGACCAAGTGGATCCTTGACTAGAATTTTTAGGGCTTGTTTTGCCAGAATCTTCTTCTGACTGATTGAGGGAATTTGTGCTGTTGCTAAAATGATTCATTAGCTGACATTGTAGGAATCACCCACTGATTGAACAGAGGACTGCTGCTAATTCTCTCAAAGCAATTAAGCTTGTAGTACAGCCTCCTAAAAAGCCATGCAATTAGGAATAAAGTGTGAACATCAATGTTTTTAGAAAACATTTTGTTTTCTCTCTCTCTCTTCTAAAGTCTCCTTGAATCAGCTCGATTGATGGTTGGCCGTCGATGCCAGCCCAGCAAATTGAGGTGCTCAGCAAAGCTAATAATTCATAACAATCTCTGTTGACCTCACTAAACCATGGCCAAATTGACTTTGCCTCGTGGCTAATTGCAGGGAAATGGAGAGCAATCTTGTAGCACCCATTAGTTTGACTTTTTTTAACAACCATTTTTATCTTTCACCACACTGTACCATTGCCGTAGGCACTAACATGAATATTTGGGTCACTATGGAAAAAACTCTAAAGCCGTCTTTTGGATACCCTCTATGAACCCAATGTAGAGTGAATAATTCAATTTGCTTTCCCCCTCCAGTTTAAGAAAATAAAATCTTTAAAGCCCCATTTTCGTTATCAAGAAATGTAGTTTGTTTTTTAAGAGTATGTACATCATTTTCCCTCTGAATGGTTCATTAAGCATATTTCTTTTTATTGTAGTACAATCTGAGTGGTAGGAAAAAAAATATGGAAAATGTCACAGAAAGCTGTAAACCATGTTTGTCACCAACCATGCATGTAATGTGTGGTACCGTACTTACAGTGCCAGTGCATATCTGTGTCACAGAAGGTACAATGTTAGTGAGGGATTGCAATGTTTGGCTATTTTTCTTCTCATTCGCGTTAACCAATACTTTAAAACAAATCTTAATATGTCTTTCTGTAGGCCCTATAATTGTAAACCAGGAGTAAGAATTGTGACAAAGTTTTTGTTTTGTTTTATTTGTTTTGTTTTTTGCTGACAGTAACATATTTTCTTGAATGTCCCAGTGTGAATGTAGGAAGGAATTTCTTTAAGACAACCTGTCAGGTACAATACATGGGAGAGCACACAAAAGATTAATTGTCACATCTACATTTACGAAGAGATATACCAATTGGTATATTCCCTTACATTATGATCATTGTGAATATACATGTAGTCATACTAATGTGCAAAGCTTGTCTTGTTTTTTTGTTTGTTTAAAGCTGATAGAACTGTTGCCAAGGAGGAAATCTCATATGGAGACACCATTCTACAAAATTTATTAGAAAGACTACAGTCATTTGCTCCCGTATAGGCTTTTAATATTTATGCCCCCGCCAAACGAAGTTTGAAGGGGGTATATAGGAATCAGCGGACGGTCGGGCGGTCGGTCGGGCGGTCGGTCGGTTGGGCGGGCGGTCGGTCGGGCGGTCGGGCGGTCGGTCCATTGCAAATCTTGCGTCGCGAACTACTTCCTCAGTTTACAACCGATTCCCATAAAACTTGGCACAGATGTGTGCCTTGGGTTGTAGATGTGCAAGACGTATTTTTTGACAGTACCCAAAAGTACGTTGCCATGGTAACGGCATATTATGGGCAAAAATGGGTACAAATCTTGCGTCGCGAACTCCTCCCACAATTTTTGATCAGTTTTTATGAAATTAGGTACAGATGTTCATCTGAATATGTTAATGTGCAAGACACATATTTCCGCAGTGGCAAAAAGTGCGTTGCCATGGTAACGGCATGTTATTGGTAAAATATAGGGCAAAATGCTTCATGGCAAAACTGCTTCATCAGTGTTCTTCCAATTCTCATGGAATTCATATTGATTGTTTGTCTTAGGATATAGGTCAGCATGACACATTTCTTGACAGTGACAAAAAGTATGTTGCCATGGTAACAGCTCACATATTATGAGCCAAAATGGTGGAAAATTTTGTGTTGCAAACTACTTCCTCAGTTTTTGCCCAATTTCCATGAAACTTGGTACAGATGTGTGCCTTTGGTTGTAGATGTGCAAGACGCATTTTTTGACAGTACCCGAAAGTACGTTGCCATGGTAACGGCATATTAATGGCAGAAGATCAAGGAAAGATCTTGCGGATTTAACTACTTCCTCAGTTTTTTGACCAAAGCTTATGAAATGTGGCACACACCTTGATCTTGGTGGGATGATGTGGAAGACATATTTTTCGGACGTGTCGGAAGCTGCGTTGCCATGGTAATGGCATATAAATGGCAGAAGATCAAGGAAAGATCTTGCGGATTGAACTACTTCCTCTGTATTCAACTGAAGCTCATGAAATGTGGCACACACATTGGTCTTGGTGGGAAGATGTGCAAGACATATTTTTTGGACGTGTCGGAAGCTGCGTTGCCGTGGTAATGGCATATTAATGGCGGAAGATCAAGGAAAGATCTTGTGGATTGAACTACTTCCTCAGTTTTTGACAAAAGCTTATGAAATGTGGCACACACAATAGTCTTGGTGGGAAGATGTGCAAGACATATTTTTCGGACGTGTCGGAAGCTGCGTTGCCATGGTAACGGCATTTAAATGGCAGAAGATCAAGGAAAGATCATTCCTTGGGTAAGACTGTCGTCACGGGGCG
This sequence comes from Diadema antillarum, assembly GCF_040938485.1. NCBI lineage: Eukaryota > Metazoa > Echinodermata > Echinoidea > Diadematoida > Diadematidae > Diadema > Diadema antillarum. Next base: position 88,857 of record NW_027272479.1, on the reverse strand, counting down.
GGGGTATTAATCACCTTAAGTGATATTTTTATAGTTTGTAACCAGAATCTGTCACTCCGCCATTGATTGGTAGAGTACATTACAGTCTAAATCTCTGTTCTGTACATTAGTTCCAATGTTTGGAAGAACCGTTTACAAATCTAAAAGTTGGTTAGATGCACATGTTGATATAGGTGACTGTATCCCACAATGCACTGCTTGTTTTCAGCAGCTTTGATTAGTAATGAAATATCTGCTATTTGGCCAAATTATTTGTAAATCCTGCTGGTACTTACTGCAGACTTTGTGTAACCCTGTCTTGCTAATGCTGTTGTCAAACAATCATACATTTAGGTGTAATGTCAGAGTATTTTGAGACTGTAATTCTTTGAGGCTTTTTAAGTCATCAAGTGATTGTTCAAGACAGTGAACAGAGACAAAAGAGGAATCAACTTTTTGCTCAAACAGTTATGAGGGGATTACAGAGAAGAGGGAAAACATGTCCTGAATTGGATATCATTTACCATGCCTTTCCAATACTGTGAAGTAAAAACAAAAACAAAAACAAAAACAAAAAACAAAATGTGTAGATCATTTTGCTAAGTCTGACTTGTGAATATTCCAGAAACCAAAATATTTTGTATTGATATATCAATCAAATGGAAATTCAGGTGTATGAGAACTTAATTTGTTTTGTTGCTTCTTCAAACTCATTACCTCCTCCCCCCCCCCCCCCCCCCCCCCATTGCCATGCTTTTTTGAAAGGTTCCTCTTTTTTTACTGGTACTGCATGATCAATTGTGTCTTGTCTTCAAACGATCACATTCTATGTTCTTTGGCCATGGTTACTTTGGTAAGCTCCATAAGTAATTGCATTTTTTTTCTCTCTTTCAAACTCTCTTTAAATCATTGCTTCTTAGAATACGTCAAAGAACAGCAGATAAAAGAATTATATAATGATTACAGAAAAAGCAAAAGCAACTTATGAAACGAAGGCAAAAATATATTAGCATACTGGTAGTATTGTATGTGATGGAAATGGGACATTGTAAAGTGGAGACTTCTGGCTTAGTTTTTATAGAGGTTAAAAACATAGCTAAAAGTCACTATCATTACTCTTACTATGGCAGCTGCAAGGACGCAACCTGTGAGCTTCGAGCATTGAAATTGTTGCTGTGGTAACTACAATTATTGCAACTTGCGACAATCACAAACATGATTCTGACATGCTGAGCCTATTGAGGACTCAGGCAGGTGTCTATGGGAAATGCGTGTTGTAGCAAAATCAGTGTGTCCTCAACGGGTTAATCTCAGAAAGAGCTAATGGCATGCAAGGTTATTGACTTTGGGGTAAAAAAAAACTGTGTCATTGTCATAGCCATCCCCAAATTCTCTAGTTGACCAAGGCGTGGGCAGAGAAACATTGCAATGCTGATACCACCTGTTTGATACACCAAGTAATTGGAGCGAGGAGACAATTTTTGCTGTCCTTTGGGAATTTTAGTGCCACAATTTATCTGCAATGCAGCGATTCATATTTCCCAAGGTGATTCCCCATCAATGCATGCGTTTTGTTTGGCTTTGACTCATCGATTTCATCTTGCTTGAGTTGATAATGCTTTCTTTGATTACTCCATTTTTTTTGTTTCATTTTTCCTTTTGTTCTTTACTTTGACGAACACAGCACACTGCCGTGGAATCAATATTGTTCTTTGCCATTAGAATGGCAAAAGTCAAACATCACTTTCGCTCTGCCCCGCTGTGAAGCCAGAAAGTGCCGAGATGTGTTTGGACGAGTCTGTTCAAATGAACCTTTGAAATCAATCAGTAGGAAGTTGTCTGAAGGCCTCTCCTGGGGTGATCATGTTCAGAATGTGCTTAACTCTTTCTGTGCTTTGAGTGCGGATTGGCACAGAAAACCCCATAGCATTGTACACATTGTCCACAGACACCAGCATGGAAAGGGTTGATGGAAGAGGAGGGGGAGGGGGTTGGAAAGAGAGCAGTCTAGGCAGGTCTAGATGATGGCTCATAAATTATAAAGTTTACCTAGATATCGTGTTCGATGAACAATTTTGGCTGAGGAGGAGGGAATCTGAAGTGCTAGCAAATAAACTAGAGCATGCACACTTAAATGAGATTTCACAAATTAGTTGATGCACATCCACCCCCTCTCTCTCCCTCTGCATATCCTTTTAATTTCAATATTTGCAAGGGATCAGTTTTGCATTTAAGCAAATGCACATCAGCAACAGGCTAGCCACTGTAATGGAAAGTGAGAATAACTTCATGGCTGTTTACAAGGGCATGCAGATTGAATATACTTTAGTGCTGCCTGATTTTAGTGGATATGAATAATTAAATGTCAAGGGTAAGTTGTCAAATTGACACATCCGTAATCAGTCTGAAGTGACATTTGCCATTCTGAGAAAATTTGCACCATGCTGCCAGGTCTCCTGGATTCTGCAGACGGCATCAGAAAAAATAGAGATTTCTTTTCATAACAGGAATACTGACAAAATATATAAATTTATAATGTATAACACTCCCTAATTTGAAAATTGATTCTGTCAAATGAAATGCATGCCACACAGAAGTGTTTCCATGATTGCTCTTGTGAACTTTCCCACAATTGATATGTAAATTTTGGCAGGCCCCAGTACTGCAAAACCAGAAAAATTGGCAGCATAATTTTTTTCTTCAAATTTTGGTGCTTTCACTCACTCCATTTACTAGTCATTAATTCCTGACCTTGTTACTCCAAATGTTGATGTCTCAGATATTGTTCTTTTTTTGCCAGAAATGTGATTTAAATCTAGAACAATAGTTAGTAGACTAGTTTGTTATACCCCCGCCAAACGAAGTTTGAAGGGGGTATATAGGAATCAGCGGACGGTCGGGCGGTCGGGCGGTCGGGCGGTCGGTCGGGCGGTCGGTCGGGTGGGCGGTCGGGCGGGCGGTCGGGCGGGCCGTCCGTTGCAAATCTTGCGTCGCGAACTACTTCCTCAGTTTTCAACCGATTCCCATAAAACTTGGCACAGATGTGTGCCTTGGGTTGTAGATGTGCAAGACGTATTTTTTGACAGTACCCAAAAGTACGTTGCCATGGTAACGGCATATTATGGGCAAAAATGGGTACAAATCTTGCGTCGCGAACTCCTCCCACAGTTTTTGATCAATTTTTATGAAATTAGGTACAGATGTTCATCTGAATATGTTAATGTGCAAGACACATATTTCCGCAGTGGCAAAAAGTGCGTTGCCATGGTAACGGCATGTTATTGGTAAAATATAGGGCAAAAGGCTTCATGGCAAAACTGCTTCATCAGTGTTCTTCCAATTCTCATGGAATTCATATTGAATGTTTGTCTTAGGATATAGGTCAGCATGACACATTTCTTGACAGTGACAAAAAGTATGTTGCCATGGTAACAGCTCACATTATGAGCCAAAATGATGGAAAATTTTGTTGCAAACTACTTCCTCAGTTTTTGCCCAATTTCCATGAAACTTGGTACAGATGTGTGCCTTTGGTTGTAGATGTGCAAGACGTATTTTTCGACAGTACCCGAAAGTACGTTGCCATGGTAACGGCATATTAATGGCAGAAGATCAAGGAAAGATCTTGCGGATTTAACTACTTCCTCAGTTTTTTGACCAAAGCTTATGAAATGTTGTTTTGACCAAAGCTTATGAAATGTTGTTTGGCGGGGTATGACCAGTCGCTGTATCGACATTTCTAGTTTGTATCAAAATTAGTGAAAACTTTGCCAAAGTTGCTTCCAACAACCAATAAGCTTGACAAAGGCTTGTCCAATGTCGGAAAAGCAACAGGAACATCATTATTGTGATAATAAATGTGAATATATGCAGTTCATGATCAACAGTAGATATGAAACTGTTGGTATTGCTTCATTAATGCATATCCTTACATTAAGCCTTAAAATTTTGGGAATGCATGTTGATGCAGATATTTCTATATCTGAAATTCAATTAAGATGTGGGCATGCTTCATTTACATTATGTTTAGGTAGTGTTTGGAGAGTATGGACTAAGTGTAAAGAAAAACATGGTAGCACATTCATAGAAGGATTTGTTCTGTTGTAAATCTGAGCTTTTCTTCCTCTTGTTTGATTGGGACCAAGAGTGGTGATGATTGATAAAGAGAGCTGTTTTGTCCATCTATGCCTGCAAAATACCCCCTTTCCTGCCTTCAAAGTCAGATTGGTATTGTATCCAGTTGTGTAGTGTGATATAATAACAGCTAGTATACAATTTACAGTGATAAGTTAAATTTCTACCTTTGCCCTTTGAGAATGCAGGGAAGCATGGTGTCTCCAGTTTGACTTTCCACTTTATCCCTTGGTCCATCCACCTGTCCGCTTGTCCATTTGTCTGTGCACTTGAGATAGGAGCCAATCAAAGAAGACCATCCCACCTGTTTCCGTCAGTCGGAAGTCCCACAGAATCCATCATGTGACGTGGGGGGGGGGGGGGGGGGAGGGGGACATTTCATGAAGTTCTTTTTTTTTTCAGTGATTTTTCACTGACAAATTTGCTCTCAGTCAATCCGATGCAAGGATTTCAGAAGCCTAAAAGACTTGTCAGTAACTGACAAGTTTCATGATATGCTACCCAGATGTCAGTTGGGGAAGAGCCCTGCACAGTCCCCAAACAGACTATAGTCATTGCTATGGATAACCTTGAGAGAGGATGTGAGCTGAATATGACTATATATGAATGGGTTTCAGAGCAGCTCTGACTTTTCATCCTAACAGGTGTTGCTGTGTTTTGTCTGAACCTAAGCTCCAGGAACACGATACAGGCACTTTGTTTGCCGTGTATGTTTCCTGTCGACCTTCTGATTAGCCGAGTGATAAAGCTGACTCAATGTCATATTTTCAAGGCTCACCCTTGAGACTGTGTCAAATTGATGTGGCATTCATACATGTGATATCTCCCTGAACCCACACAGAGACACACAGACATGCCCAAAGTATGAAGCCTTTTTATCCCCTGAGACCATGCATACGGCATCGAGGGGGGGGGGGGGGGGGGGGAGAAAAAATTAGCTCATGATTTTGCTATATCTTTGCTACCTGAGTTCATATAATAGTATTATAGTGCAAGCTTTCAGCTTGTGGATTATCATAATTCATAAAGCGGGTTAAAGAATGGTAGCCAATCAGAAGCGCTTTTGCTATTAAAATGCCTTGGAGTGCAAAAAGTGCACAGCAAAAAAACATGAGTGCACTGCAGGTACAACTGCTACCTGTGCTGTGCAGCTGCGAGCATGGCACGAACCCAGGCAATTGCTTTGATTTACACAGAGTTGTGTTTATAAAGCAAATATGCTCAGGTTTAAGTTTTTGATTTGTGAAACGTAGCACCTGCAACATTTGACAAATCTGCTGTTCAGAATCATTTAGATTACCTTAATTAATGTTGTGTAAAATTGCACCCAAGATTTCAGCCATCAGGAAAAAGAAAAGAAAATAAAGCATCATGCCGGTGATGCCAAAGGGTGTTGATATTTCTAATGATTTCTATTTTTTCTTCAAGATGAATTAATCACAATGTTTGGGAAAGAAAGTCTGTTGATTTCTGAGAATGTGTCAGCAAAAAAAAAATAATAATTTCATAAATATTTGGTATATGCATTATTATATTTCTTTTCTCAGTGATGATGTTGTTGAAAGCATAGATATGTCAATCAATGTTAAATAAAAGCATGAATAGCTAGAAAGCACTCTGAGAGTGCAGACCCCCACCAAGCAGCTCATTTCCAAATAATTAGAATGCTTAGTAAAATGGCCCTTAGATTTCCCAGTGATAAAGAATCCTTTCTAGTTGTCTCCGCCGTATCTTCCTGCTGTGCCTCGAGCGAGCACTCATCGTTAAGCCTGTGCTCATCTCAAATACGTGCAGCTTTAATTCCGTGGTACAGGCCCCATTTGCCAACAATAAACAATTCTTCAAAAATCAAAATAAAAAGCAATTCCTGGATGCAGATGGCAATCCAAATCATTACCGAAATGTAATCAAGATTTGTTCGTTGTAGTCATTTTCAACTTTTTTTTTGGTGTAAATTTCTTCAAAGTCCAAACACAACTTTTTGATATAAGTTGTGAACAGACAGACAAAAAAAAAAATATCAACCCCAAACTAACACTGGCAGAAACATAGACTCCTTGGTGGAGGTTATTGCACCTGTCAATCTTAAGCAAACTGAATTTCCAGTTTGATGAGCACTAGTAACCCTTCAGGCACTAATGCGTGCACTTTTGTATGCCCTAGATATCATCTCATCTCATATAATGTGTGTACATCACTTACAACCCACTCAAACCTTTTAAACACTTTTGGGGTTCCCTGGTGACTAAAGACAAGTCTTATGGCTTAAAAATGACATTAGCTGTATAAACTATTTGATGTTTTGTGCTCATGTTTTTGCTCGCTATACCTCTGTATGCACTGATGTCAGGATTCGACATGGGCGGGAGAATGGAAGAGCATCGGTGCAGCCCTTTGTCTCTCCCTTTTGCTCTGTGAAGGGAAAATGAATGGCCATGTATAGTCCAACTGCTGTTGCTAACAGCAACTTCACAGCATTCCATATTTTCATGACATTGTGCTGTCAAATTTATTTGATTAAGATATAATGCATCTCATGTAGACATTATACTATCCTAACCATCCACAGACAAATTGAGATTGATGGAGTGTATGCAGTACAAATCAGTGAACATAGTCTGCACAATATATGCAGTTGTGCAGTACATCCGTTATTGGCTGCAATGGTATATAAACGGCACCCTGAATTTTGACTTAATTTAGTGGGAAAAAAGACACAGCTAATACAACATTAATTCCAGTACTCATTTTGTATACAGTCAACCAATAGTACCATGTAGGACTCTTTGTAGGGAAAATCAACATTATGTGGTTGTACATGTTTGTCTTGTGATGAAAGTTGGTCCCTTATTTGAATGGCAGGTGAGTTGATATCAACCTGTGTTTTGCATGCTTTTGACCAGAGAGAAGGAATCCTTTCCAGTTAGATGAAGTTCTGAGGAATTAGAATTATGTGGAGAAATTAATCTTACAATGCTGGCACTGTGCACATGTCCCTCATCTGGATGGAAATTCTCAGATGTAGAAAGACCTGACCAGAAAGCTCAAGAAAAACTTTAAAGAAATCAAACTGGTGCAAGTGGGAGCATGTGAAACAATGCTTAACCCACTTAGCTTGAGTGTGTGTCTCTGAATTTGGGCCTACCCTTCAGGTGGCCGACGCGGTCAAGTTTCAAAGGATGCGACCTCGCCGCTGATGAAGTCATCATGATGCGCAACCACAGAACACGAAAACAAGCCCCGAGGAGGCATAGTGCTCAAACATCTCTCGCTTGGCAAGGAGATAACAAGAAACATGGTGTGCCCGCATTTTACCCGCTCTAAACAAAATCACTCGACATGACGTTGCAGCAGCATGAGGGTGTAAGAGTTGATCTCCACCATGCCTAAATCAAGGCCAATATTCTAGCCAGGAGGTACAGAGGGATGCAAAGGGTACCAAGTAAAAATGTTGGGCACCATCGCCCAAGCTTGAGGAGGAGATGCGGCAGCGTGCTGACACTTTGAATTACTCAGGATCAATTATCACAATGAGTTTCTTAAATGCGAGCAAGCGTGTGTTGTGGTGCCACGGAAAGAAAGGATGCGAATGAAAAAGTGTCGTTAAAAAAGTGTCATCCCCATCTGAGTGCCATTAGTCAGTGTGACAGTCTGCAGGGCATGCCATAACTTGACCGCCTTTGGTCTGGTGGACATCCCGCTCTTGAAATCCTTGATCTATTCTGAGATATCTCAAGTGCCCTTCTGCTGCTATGCATGGCTCTTGTATATCTCTTGCAGTCCTTAGCACATTTTTTTTTTTTAAACAAGAATCCCAGTCATCCAAATTGTGGGATGGACCTGTCTGTTTTTGATAGTCACTGGTACAATTTGAAAGGAGAAGGCACTGATATTTTGTATGCCAAAATTAAACTAGTGTCATTACAGAGTGTTTAGTCATTTATACCCAGTGAGAGTTTATGCATGACTACAGGTACATAGTGCAATTGTTATATGAGATCAAGATGCAAATGATCCCATGTGAAAAGAACAACAAAAAAAACCTTCAAGGATCACTTACATGTTGAGCAGCACATTGGCAATACAGGTTAATACAAGCAAACAGTTATTCCAAGGCATCAATAGCTTTCAATCCCTTCTTTGTTTTATTTTGTCTTGTTTTGTTGTTTGTTTGATTAGGATTCAAGGAAGGACTACCAGTGTAGGACTAGTACAATTATACAATTGTAATGCACACCAACAAGTAACATAAAGTTTTGGTGTAGAATTTTTCGTGCATTTTGTGCAGCATGCAACTAGAGGGGGAAAATAGTGCAAATACTTGCTTGTAATATGAAATAGTATTTGGTATCCTTGATTCTGCAGAATTGAAAACTTACAAAATTGAATTTACTCTACTGAGCACAAAAGATTACTCAAACGGATTTCCATTTTTACTATATATCATGGCATGTACCTTCATGATTTAGCCAATGTGAGCTAGCTGCCAACATTTCGCATAGCTGCAAATCCAGCAGATTCCCTTGTATTCCGTAGATGAGAAGCGGTCCCTTTGAGGCTGAATGAACGTCTCATCACGACCCATAAGACCTTTCATTTAACGAGGCAGCATCTCGTGTGGCTAATCATGATATGAGGTACCCACATCTATGTCAGGATGATATAGCAAGCACGACATGAAGCTCAGGCTAATCACTGGGGTTGTGGTACCTGGAAAGAATTCCCTAGCATCAAGAAAGAAAACATTTAAGTGTCTCTCGCTGACGGTAATCCTTCAGGGTCAAACTGAGTTCTGTTGGTATGTAGAAGATAATTGTGAAGATATGCTGAAGGTATAGTCAGTGTCTTGGCCTGTGTTCAGACGGAGAAAAAAACAAAGAGGGTTGTATCAAATGAAGTACCTGGCATGTGTTTGAAGGCACAAATATGGCATCTGCTTTATAATGTCGTACAAAATCTCAGTGTTATGATCAAGCCACAAAATAATGTCTTTATAGTGGTACAGCACCAGACCTTTGAATATGTGTTGTTTTGGTACATGTTTTGCACTTTCTTATCAGCCTCAAAATGCTTGCATTGGAATTCATTCTTCCTTGGCGTATCCTCTCTGCTCTGTCTAACAACAGCACAGAATGTTTCCCTCCTGCCCTACCCTCACTCACCCTCTTGTAGACATGCAGAAAAGGAGTTCATACATCTATTTGCCTTGATGCTCATAAATATTCATACTTGTACTGAACCTCCACTCTCCATGCGAAGTAATTTGGGGATTTATGTACTAACTGCAATGACTCGTACATCACAACTCTGCAATAGTCATGCATGTTTGATCAGAAAGAGCAAGACCATTCCAACTAACTGGCTAGCACAGGAATGGAAAATGCCATTTGCAATGTGATTGTCGTAGGAAATTGAGCGAGAAATTGTTGTCTGTTTCAGAGTCGTTAGCAGGTCATCTTGAGGCTGCATCTGAAATTGAGCAAGAAATTGATGATGTTGCTCTTAAAGTATGTGATTAAGTGTAGGGGTGTATGGGAAGAAATCAAGCATGGGGATAGGGCAGCATCATGCCGTAGTGAGACCAACTTGAGCGGTTGTTAACGAGGAAATTGTGCAGGCAACCGTCATTCAATCATTGTGGCTTTCGTCTGGTTGTTATTGTTTTGAGGGAATTCAACTGAGAGGCTATTATTTCAAAGTAGTGAGTGTTATTCAGGGCAGTCCTTCCAACCCCCTCCTTACAGATGGCTCATCATGGTGGGATGGTAGGATAATTTGTGATGTCCCCATGGGCACCTTGTCCAAACCTTGTCTGTGAATTAGGGCATCATGGAATGGGGTTTGCAGTGGATTATTATGCGTGAGTGGCGACAGTGCATTTTTTTTTTCTATTCAGAAAAAGTATAAGAGATATGTTTTCCATTTCTGTAAAGCTATTGATGTTGCACAGTGTGAGAAGTATGTAATTCAATATGAAATGCATTAAATTGCAAGATTTATCAGTATCAGAACAGACCTTGCCTCATTTCAACCTTACCTTTTAATGGTTTTGCAAGTATCTCTACCCCCCCCCAAAAAAAAAAGAACAGTAGAAGAGAGCTTTTCCTTGTTAGTTTCTTATGATTTTGAAAAAAAAGAAGGTACAATTGATTGCAAGGATTTCCTCATTGGCAAAGATGCAGTGTCAAGCTTTCAACAATGTCTTAATATATTCATAAGAGATTTGCAAGCATGAAAGAATAGAGAGAGAAAAAAAAAGTGTTTTTCCTGCAGAAGGGGAAAAATTAAATCTCCTTTTGATTTCTATGAGAATTAATGCCAGTGCCGATGCAGACCTAGAGCAGAATGCCCCACATTTGATTTGCCCGATTTGATGCACTCTAAATCTGCTTTCCAGGTTCTGCAGTCCTGTATATTAGAAGAGCACTGGAGACTGTTTGAGGTTTGTCGCAAGTCACCTGTTTCCTCCTTTAATACAGCTCCAACCCCTCACTTTCCATCACCCCTTCTCTCCTCCCTCTCCCTCCTTCACCACCTTCTCTTCCTCCTCATCTTCCCCCTCCTCCCCACCCCCCATCTACTACCACTTCCCACAGAAAGCGGCATAATCTGTAGAAGATTCTATGTGATTGAGCATTCCTGGACGGGGATTCCATATCTCAGTATTACAATTTTCAGGCGACTGCACACAAATGACATGCGGTGGATTCTCAGCTGCCAGTAAGACCTTCGCTTCATGATTGCTCTCTGAATTTGTCCAATAACTTTTCTCTCTATCAATTTGAAGGAGAAAGCGCAATATCTGTTGACCGGTAAATCTTTACCAATGCATCAGCAATCCTGTAGGAGAAATTAAACTGCCTTCTTGCCTTTGTCGTTGCTATGTGCTGTGCACATGCAAGCTGACACCCAAATGAAACATTCATACTGTGGCAGAATTGATGTCCATAGCAATAACTCACTTCTTTTTTTCCCCTAAATTGAATTTCTTACCCAATCAAAAATTGTGTTGACATTTCACTTGATCAAAATGAACAACTCACTGGTTTGTAATGCAGCTGTGATGCCATATTTTGTAATGATTATGGAACAGCCAATCAGCTTTGTATGTTTTAGTTGTTCCTTGGTATCTACGACAACTGTAAAGATTATTTGAAATTTTATTACACAAGAAAAATCTCACTGTGAAACTGTTTACCCTTGAGGCAGAACTGTGAGAATCTCAGTATTTCCTGTTTCATATGTTGACACTTGGACAGTTTGAAGGGTAGATAGGGATGTACTAAGTCCATTCAGTTTCGTGCCGAGGTATGTAATAAACTTATTCCCGTTGATGTGTAGACAGGATAGAATACAAGGAAACTGATCAAAGCAAGCAAAGCCCAGTGCCGCGGGATATCACACTTGGACAGGATGTATGTCCACTGCACAGCCCACTGTTTTATTTTTGTTGTATGTTTACAGTGGCGGGATTTTAGAAGCGCGAAATCTTTAGGGGGGCTGAATTAGTGTCCCGTCATGCAACCACGCCGACTGGTGTTAGAGCACTTGACGAGATGCGGCTCGGGGAAGCAAATTAGCCAGGGTATGACGCAAGTTATCGAACAAAGCGGAGCTGGATGTTGTGAGGTGACAAGGCGACGAAAGCAAAAGGAGTTCGCCGAGGCTTCGGAAATGGAGAGAAAGAGAGGTGGGAAAGACAGATCTTGGGGGGAAAGGGTCAAGATCAATAAATGGAAAGCAGTCGAGTACTGTAGGCCAGTAGACTGAATGGCATACAGACAAAGAAGAAACTGAAACTAGGGTACAGATGAAGGGATAGATGGATGGATAAGCAACTTTGTTTTGATACATTGAAGTGTAAGCTCATGAGCAAATAGAATGTGCTTGTGTGCTCTAATTCTGAAGTGTCGCTTGTCGGGAATGAATGCAGCACTTCATTGTGCAGGACAATGTGCGACCAAGAGACCACAGAACATCTCCTTCCTAGGAATGAGCAGAGAGCCTTTGTAATTAGAGGGCGATTAAAGACACGCAGGCTGCCGACATACGATCTGTGCGAGCCTAGCATGTTGTGCCCGACGTTTGCCGCATTAATGTAACCAGAGAGGAGTTCTCAAGACAAGCTCGTATTATGTGCCATTCCATTTAAAAGCCTCCCATTCCTGGTACCGACTGAACAGCAGTAGATGCCAGTGGTATATCAGAGTAGATGTCTTTAAAGGGTTAAGTCATTTTCATTTCTCCATCTTCCCCCCCCCCCCCCATTGCGATATATACATCTCTAACTTATTCAGGAGTTGCTTAGAGAGATGCATGGCAAGCTATGCAGGACTTATTAGAGCATTAAATTAGAGGCGTATCATTTGACTGGGACTTCCATCCACCTACCATGCATTGTTCATTGCTCTCGTAAATTACGCCCTTAATTACCTGCCAGTAAACTGTGCCTTCTTAAATGGAAAAAGACAAAATGAGGAGAAGTAGTGTTTAGTATGAAATTGATTGCGATGAAATATGAGTTGAAAAGCATATGTATTAATTTAACGTAGGCCTCCATTCATTTGTTCTTTTTTTAGTTTCCACTTAAAATTGCGTAGCTAGAAGGTAAATCAAGAACAAAAGGAAATGGGTAAGAAATGGGGATTAGATGACATAAATAGAGACCAAGCCAGAGAGATCGAGGGCAAGAGAGGGAAGGAGCACAAAGAAGAAAGAGGAATGGGAGATAGAGAGATATTAAGAGAAATATAGTATAGACCAAGAGAAACAAAATAAGCTGTAATATCACTTTGTAGGAGATGTATATAGGCTAAAGAAAAATAACCTGACCTAAATCATTTTACTTGTGGATACACCCACTTCAATTTCATCCAGTATCAAGTTTAACTAGAACCGGAATTTGTCAACACTGACAAATTAGGTGATTCGATTTTTTTTTTAATCACTGATTCGAGTCCTGATAGTGTAAAGTCTCAGCTACAACATGTTAAAATCTGAGAGAAATTCACCGAAGCATAAGTAAGATAGTGCTCGATAAAGAGAGTCATGTCAATTTTCACATCTAGAAAAATTCCCTCCCATAGAGATAACACGTCATAACGAAGATAGAAAAAGAAGTACATATGACCTTTGACCCCACTTTGCACAAACAAGATGGCATCTGAGCAAAATGTGGTCATTTTATGAAATGATCCCTGTAACATGGTCTTTACGTGTGCAAAATATGGGAAAGATAGGACATGTATTAATCAAGATACAGGATGAAACATCTATGACCTTTGACCCTAATTTACATACCCAAGATGGCGTCTGATCAAGTAGTTGTTATTTTGTAAAATAATGTTCGTGACATGAACTAAGCATATGCAAAATATGGTGGTGATAGGGTATGTTTTTCTTGAGTTATTGCACAGAAAGTTGCAGAAAGACAGAAATATTTCAATACATCGAAGATAAGCTTTAATTTCAACCAAGTTTTTAGACATGATTCTGACAACGTATGAAAAAACGAAGGGCACACTTACGATAGCCCTACGTCTCAGCTACAACATATTTAAATCTTAGAGAAATTCACCGAAGCATAAGTGAGTTAGTGCTCGATAAAGATAGTCATGTCAATTTTCATTTCCAGAAAAACTGCACTCCCATTAAGATAACACGTAAACTGGTCAAATTTGACAAGATTACTTTCAATCCAATATTATGAGGTGATGCCGTCATCTAATCAAAATATTGTTATCATATTAATGAAAGAGCATTTAATAAGCTACAACATACTGAAATGTGGGTGAAAATTAGCAAAGGATAAGTGAGATACGCTCGAGTGAACTTGTAATTTGATGATGTCATTTTGAAAATTTACTCTTTTTATTTTATTAAGAAATTTGATATCTTTTAATCATTTTTCCAGCATCGCCAACCCATGAAATAATATGTACAACTCATCAGCTTTCAGAATATGTAAAGAAAATGGAGGGTCATTGTCCATCCTGACGAGTAAAATCGGATTTAAAATTGGCAGTTTTTTGGCATTGTTGCACTGTATATCGCCATTGACGCGCGCGCGGAATTTCAACTTTGACGGGCCCGTATGACGTCATATTGAGTCGGATTGACTTGAAACTTGGTAGACATATTCCCTGACATTTCAGGCAGGCGATAAGTTTGTAAAAACGGGAAATTTCCATTGCATATGAGCTGTGCATGCGTATATGCGCGCGCGCGTACGCGTCCGTAAAATTTTTTCAATTTTCCAAAAAATGCTCCAAATGGTCTGAAACGTGTGCAAAAAAAATTTGAGCTCGATTTGAGCATACAAATATTTCAACGCGCGCGTACGCGCACATTTTAAGAGAAAATATGAATTTTGATTATATGAGTAGAATGCGCTTGACTTGAAATATATGTGACGTAAATTTCATTGAAAAATTCCATTCCATTAATGAGATATGATTGAGAATGTGTTTTCATATAATGACGTCATAGTGACGTCACGGTCGACTGATCACTTTGATTTTAGTTCGATTGCCGTCTTTGGGAGACGATACATATATGGTATAAGTTTGAAATTGATAGGAAGAGGACTTTCTGAGCTAATCGATGCACAACTTTTGGGGAGAAATAAGAAGAAAAAGAAGAAGAAGAAGAAAGAATCCGTACAAAAACAGAAGGTGATCTGAGAGGATACTCGGATCACCTAATTACAATTATTGTTTGTAATGAAATTTTCTAAAACATAGGAAACTGCTTCAAGAAATAGTATTCACATCAGCATACTCCAACTCATTTATTATTAATCATTTTGTGTGTATGAATTTTCAGTGAGAGGGCAAAACTAACAAAAATCTTCCAAAAAGATGAATTCAACCACTTAGTGTTGCTTCACTGTCTATGGTACACATGTTGTTTAGTTTCCCATTGCAGTCTTTTCTCTCTTTTTTGAGATGGCTCTTGTTTTTAGAGTATGAGTATGATTGTCTTTTTGGGGTTTGTGTGGCAAATTGGATCTTACTGAAATTGGAGCTAATTAAAGAGGCAAGTGGTGCAAGGTGTGTGAGGCAAACTAGAGAGATTGTATCAATATGAATTATTTCTTTATTTACCTTTTCTCACCTCAGAGTTGACATATGATGCTGTATGTAGATTTGGATGTCTTTACCAGGAATTTCACTTATGTAAGACCAGCCAATGATTGTAAAAAATGAAAAAAAAAAAAACCTTTTAACATGCTGACAGAGGAAAATGCGATCCTTTTGAATGCAACATACATCCTCCTGCTTCCTGCTCCTCTCAAGAGTGAAAAATTTGAGCTTTTGAACAGAAGAGTTAAGGGCTTTTATTTTATTCAGGAAAAAAAATGACCACACACTGCTGAGTATTGTAAGTTTTACAGAGTAATGTGGGCCACCATAAGGATGTTGGTGATTCACTGCTTTTAAGTTTTAGTTTAATTGAATGAAGCTCATTTTTAGGTTTTCCCATTTTTTTTTTTTTTTTTTTGCTTTTTAATATCAGCAGCATCTTTGGTTTTGTTTGTCCCTGGTTTTTGTCCAATTTTCTCTACTCTTTGACCGTATCATTAGATACAAGCAGTCATGGAGAGTTAACTCCATAAGTGGTAGAAGTGAGAAAATGGATTATGTAGGTTAATAGTGTAAGACAGAGAGAGAGAGAGTTAGTGAGGGAGTACGAGAGTAATAGAGATAGACTAAAGATGGTAAGAGATGCATAGCTAGAGAGCAAAGGGATGGCAGAGGTGAGGAGGAGGAGGCCAAAAATGAACAGAAGAGACACTAAGAGAAGGAGAGAGAAAATATATATTTGAAGAGTTTGATTACAAGACAAGTTATTTGAGATATTTTGGGAAAAAATGCTAAAAAGCAAAGAAAATGATCAGAAAATATGAGATATTTTTTGCCATAACTTCCTGAATATTCCTTGTTATATAGCAAGTGAGGTATTACTGAAAAGGCTATGTCTTCTTCTGTCTGATGAGGGACTTACTTTAAAATGTTTAAGAATATCACTTGACCCATTTTGTGATCACACTGTATCAGAAAGAAATGTGGGTTAATGGATGTATAAGAGAAGAAGGGAAGGAGAAGGAAAATGAGACAGTTACTGCAGTTAAAGAGAGAACGAGAAAGATAAAGCATATTACAGGCTCCTGAAGAACTAAAGCATGAACAGTTAGGAGGGAAAATGAGAGATAGAGAGGGAGAGAAAAAGAAAGAAAGAGGGGGAGTGGGTGGGAGTGGATGGCACTAGCTAATGAGCACAATATAATGATAAGACATTTTATGTTGACACCCAATCTAACCTTTCCCACTAATAGAGCTTTCATGTCTTGCGCTCATTTCATTTATGAGACTTGTCTTCTGGATGGCACTGTGCCGCTAAATTTTCATCATGGAGTATTAGAAAGCGGGTAGACCAATTACAGCGTAAGCCTAATTGCCATCCTTGAAATTGTCAAAATATGTGACCCGCTACAACAAAATGATCCTAAAGTCGGGCGAGGTCAATTATTTGAAAATTGCATGGCATAATTTCCTAATCTTTCTGCTTTAAATTGATACATAACACATCTTATAAAAATAATCGGCTGCGGAGATATCGATGTTTAAAAGAGAGCATGTCGAGACGTCTGAGAAATCACTGTTTCGAGAAAAGCACACTAAACGTTTTCCTTGCGATGCAATCACGATCAAGGGACACGGAAGTCAGTTTTCACCTCCGGACAATAGAAGGCAAGCCCTAGCAACTCCCGAAATGCTCATTCAAGCACAGCGTTGGCGTTCTCCTCACCGACCAATCAGTGACCAGGATGCCAGGAGAAGCGGCTGGGCATAGCGCACCACGCCTGCACGCACCAGTCGACTAGGCAGTGTGTGAGCTTCACGCTTCGGTTAGCGGCAAGCAGCAAACTGACCAATGAGATCACTCTGGTCGTTGTTAGGGGCGGAGCCTATCTGTGGCGCTCAATCCAAATTTTGGAACCAGTTTCTGCTTCGTCGAAACGCCAAAAAACATGGCCCAGAAAAACGCTAGTTTTTGGTCTTTCCTTTCACCCACTTTGCTTCAAAATTTCGACAGATGATAGAAGATATGTCAGACTACAATAATATGTCAAAATCTGAAAATCGTAATTTTTGACCAATTTTGACGCTCTGACTTCAAACTCGATTTTCACGGCTTCGACCGTGCGCGACTTTAGGACCCTTTTGTTGTAGCGGGTCACATATGTTCAAGTTGTAAAAGAAAATATATATAATGTGCATATAATGATGTTCAAGTAATGATAATAATTATCATAAAATCTAAGTTGATGTTAGTAATGATCCCAATAAAACATTGAGAGTGAAAATAATATAATGATAATACTAGTAATGATGATGATAATGATGATGATATTGTTAGTATAGGAATTATAACAGTGATAATAATCATCATGATAACAACTACAGTCCAACCTCTTTTATCCCGCCATATCGGGACCAGCACCCATCCGGATATGCGATTGGTCGGATATGGGAGAAGAAACAGTGTTTATGTACATATGAGTACAAGTAAGCTTCCAACCCAGTGATAGCTGCGTGGTGTACATCACAACAGTTATGTACTTTGTGCTCACCTTAGAATCTAAAATTGAATCTTTAAAATCTTAGCCATGAAATTGAAAAATTTTACTATAATAATCAAAACATGTTTCTGTAGGGAATATAGGTAAATTTCCTTGAGTTTTGTAGGAGTTTAAACTGTGTTTGAACTCACTTTTTTTTTCTTCACTGCTTGGAGGCGTCCAGATAATAGAGAAGTCTGGATAAGAGAGGACCGAATACTCAGAGGTCGGACTGTAGAAGTACTCTGGAGAGCACAAACATCCTTCATGGCCGTGGGCCACTAATACCATAGAACTATAATGATGATGAGGATCACTTACCCAAAGCTAATCATCTACTCCTTTTTACCTTAGCAAACCTGTCCTGACAATGTCATACTTTTTGAGTGATAGTTCTAACAGACAAACAAAACAAAAACAGTGCCTTAAAAACAAAAACAAAACATATCCCTTTGGCAGACTTTAGAGTGATAATGATTAAAATCATTACCACTCTGCAAGCAACTGATGCAAATGACATGAGGAGAAATTTTAGATTAGAGACATGAAAGCTTGTCAAGGTCTCACAATTTACTAATTGCTGGTTTTCCAGGAATATTATTTGTGGCAGAAAGCTTCTGCACCTGCTTTTGAAATCTCTTCTATATTTGAAGGAGAGTATAATCAAATTTTGTTTGGTAATAAGCATGAAATGTCATGATGGGGAAGTGTAGTGTCTTTCTACAGAAGTTTTGGAGAAAAAAAAGAGACCCAACCATGTTTCTATTTACGTGGTTAGGCACTTCAGAGAACAAGGCATTAGTCCGTGTGCTTTTGATAGTACAT
Organism: Diadema antillarum; assembly: GCF_040938485.1. NCBI lineage: Eukaryota > Metazoa > Echinodermata > Echinoidea > Diadematoida > Diadematidae > Diadema > Diadema antillarum. The sequence goes on along the minus strand of NW_027272479.1, from coordinate 70,295 downwards.
ATGTTTTGCCATTTCCTTTTGAATTTTGTTTTTATATGCAACCGGTAAAACAGTTGTAAATGTTTGTTGTAGAAACTGCCTAGCTTTCAAGAATGATATGGTGTCTTTTGCCTTCTTCGGTATCAGCAAGTCAGCAGTAATGAAGCAGAATGTTATTTTGCCAAAGAGCACTCATGAGGTTAGATTTGATTTGACAAGGAGGAATATGGGCAGTGCATAGTTATCTGTTGGTGCTTCTTCCAATCATTCACCTCCATTTTTGAGAGGGTACAACATTTTAGCCTTGAAGTGTAATATGATAAAGATATCATCCAGAGCATTACGGGATGTTTGCAGAGATTCTTAGCTCGTTTTGCTGGTTAAAGTTCACTCTTACGCCCTTCTGCCAGCCTCACAATGATTCATTTGCTGTGGCTAGGACACATAAGTGTTCATAACCCTTGAAAGATATCTATAAAGTAATAGTTTGGAAGGCGACGTTGTGGCGGCAGAGGTGGGTTTCCTCGCTATGGCCAATTTCAAAAGCGTGGAGCCAACTAAAACCCCAAATGGCAAATTCTATAGTTTATGACACAAATCAGAAGAAAACTTGTTAAAGTATGTTGCCAAATTGTTTTTGAAAATATGTTGCAGAATTGTTCAGGAGAACTCCTTTTTCACAAGAGAAAGAGAAAATAGCATTAGTTGATGAAGTTAGAGCATATGGATAATAGAGAAATGCACTTATCCGAGACTGACTCCTCAGCTAAGCATAACAAAATGATCCAATTATTACACTCACTCTAATAAAAGATTCCATAGAAGATAAAATACTCTCCTGATGACTGCCAATTTTGGAAGTAGAGTTACTTTACTCATTGTGCCGTATGCAGGCCTCTATTAAGCTCCAGTATTCATCGAAAGTACTCACCGATTTATGCGTACAATAGATAAGAACATGAATTTGCCAGAGCAAAATGTCCTTGAAGCCACTTAGAATGTAGAGCAGAAATGTTTGTCTGTTCGACTGAAAATATGCTATACACATATTCACTCTAGAGGGCTTCTTGTTGAAGCACTCATGGTGAAGCAAATTGTAATGAAGCTTCTTTAAAAAGCAGTTGTAAGAATAATCTGAATTTCACTCTACTGTAATGATAGCCGGTACATGCAGTGTCTACTACCATCTAGAATACCAAGCAGTTGAGTCCCTTTAAGGGCTGTGCAAGACATTCTGATATCTGATCAGGTATACTGTACCTCAGAATTGGCAAAATGAACAGGAAAACGTGTATGTGTAAAGGACATTAAAGTAATCTTTCACTCATTGTGAAGTTTGCAAGCTACATCTAATCATTGTTTCTTAATTCTGGTATCTTGTCTAAAGTCAAGACTTTTCCCTGGGTGATCTTCATACATTTTCAGCAAGCATTTAGATTTACTTTCTTTTTTAATATGCGCTTTACCTTTCTTCCTTATTGAGTTGATGTTGGAAAAGAATATTTTGATGAATATCACTCTTTCTGTGAAAAGATTAACTGTTACACATGATATCATACAACATGTTAAAACAGATTAGCACTCAGTGGTAATGTGTGGGTGGTTTGTATGATGATATCGAGTAATTTTGTGATTGGTCATGTTCATTACTTTCAAGGTAAATAGATTACATGAAATATTATTTCTAGCTGAAGCTATTCCTGGTAGAAGGACTCATTGAATGCATCCTGTTGCATTATTGAAGAGTTTTCACATACAATGTATTATATATTTTCCCTGAAACAGTACCAATATCAAATGTGTGAAACAATTAATCCATTGAGTTCATTATCTTATGGTGAAACATATAATATGACACCACACAGTGGGTGGGTGTCATTGTACATGTATTAGCATCAGTATGAAAATGCTTATTCTCAGTATCAGTGACTGGGATTTAGTGCAGTGAACTTTCTTTTCATTGTGAATTCATAAGGTAATTGATGGAGAGTGTATGGATGTGGTATATTGCACCATAGTCGGCCATGGACAAATCAACGATATATTTGGACAAAGTTTATGAGGAAAAATATGACTCTGGCTTTATTACAAAGACATAATTACAGTTAATGACTGTGTACAGTCTACAATTTGTGAGGATTTCATTTTCACAGTATTTGCAAGTCTCGCAACATTTGCAAATTAGTCACATGGCACAATATTGCCTCATAAAACACAGTGGACTTGTCATTGTGTGTTGCCCTGTGCAAATTTAACCTCTAAGGAAATTGCCACGCAATTTTTGATTTGTCCAATATTTTTCCAATGAAAGATATGCCTTACACAGAACATGCAGCTAATTACCTCGTATACCTTTGACAGTATTCTTAATCCTTGAAGTGGCAAAAAATGAAGCAGAAAAGATAACACTCACTATATTCAGCCAAAGTGTGCAATTTGAAATTCTATGTACAGATTTGATAGAAGGAAAGGCAGATGATAAATAGCTAACATGAAGAAGGTATCTGTACAGAAGCACTATCAAATGGGTAAGCATATGCACAGAAACATTTGTGTATGAGAACACATTTGCAATTTGCTTGTAAGAAAGGGTTCGAAAAGGGAAAGCCATCACAAATTGATATTTTGCTGTGTCTGGTATTTGCAGAAAATACAGCAGTTGTGGTGACTGGTTCATGAAGTGGAGGAATTAATATCGAGAATAGAAGATAACTGACAAGGTTGGAAAGTTTAAGACTTTACATCCAGGAATGACAATGGTGCAGGGTAGTGAAAGCATGGATGTCAGGTAGTGCAAATGTGTCATTCCAAAACCAGTGACATATGAAAATTTTGCACCAAATTGTGTGATGTTTAGCAGAACTTTTTGTTGATTAGCCATTGTAATGGAACTATTGTGATACCCTAAGGCAATGATATAGCCTCAAGTATTTTCTTTCCCAAGCTGCAAGTCAGGAAAAAGGAGAGAGTGTTGTTATGGAATTCTTAGTAACCTCATTCAATCTTTTGTCCATACATCACCCTTCATCTAGTAAGATCTATGTTTCATTTCAAATGCATTGTCAATGCATATATGTGTCAATGAGTGATAAACATGACATGTATATTTATGTGTATGTAAATATTCTTTTATCTGTTGGCATCTCCTTCTTTCTGGCACAGGTCACAGTGGTCCATTGTCAGGTGTAAAGTTTGCTCACAGGAATCCATTCACAGTCTTCTCCTCCTCCAAAGATGGAACAGTCAGGTGAGTTGGCGGCAGAACAAAAGAAAGATAGATAATATATTATGCATTCAGTGAGGATAGAGTGTGATAAATAAAGATGAGTCATTTTCGTAGAACTGCATGAGGGCGGGAGTATGATAATGTCAGCCTGGCGTGTCGGCGGGCGTTGCTGATCAAAACCTGTCAGATCCTGACTGGCTGATTTCTTTAAATCTGTGTGCGGTTTATGCGTGGGTTTGTAGATGGTTTGCATTTTAATTGGGTGGCTTTACATAGATCCATTGTCACTGATGGGCTTGTACATGTACATCACCCACCACAAGTATTTTTTTCTCGGCAATTTCCTGGAAGTGTTCCCTAAGTGTCTTTTACCCTTTCTGTTCTTGTTTATGCATGAAATTTGTGCTTCTTAAAATGCTTTGATTTTGTTTATAATTGACTTACCTTCCACACTTTTTTTTGTGGACAGTGCCTTTTGCCATAGATTATGAATTTAATTTGCAAGTGTTTTGAATGGATTGGGTGCTTTGTCAATTTTCATTCAACACGCTTTCAACTTTTCAAAAAGGATATCATAACATGGCTGTCACACACATGTATCTTTTTGAGACCTTAAAGCAACCCAACTGAAACCTCACCCAGACCCAGAATAGCATATGCAGTAAAATTCAGAGTTGCCAATTTAGTAATCTACAAGATGATTGTTTGTTTTGTTTGTTTGTTTTTGTCTGCTTGTTTTGCAGCAGTAGCCACGGTCCCCTATGACTTTTTAAGTCAATTGCATATAATGTAAACACACGTGCATGCATTTATATGATGAGTACTAGTATTTTATTCCATGTGTTGGTTCCAGCACACAAATAATGATAGGAAAAGATCAGTAATCCGTAAATGCCTAACAAATTTTAACGGTTCCACCAAATTTTCAACATGTCATGCATCTTCTTGTTTGTCACCTTGAAGAAGATGTGTGATGGATTGTAAGTTTGATACAACCATGAGAATGCATTTGACATTAATTACTGGTATGCATCCATGACCTCTTTCTTTCCATGTATATATTAATGAATGTATGCTTGGAGGGATATTACATATATATATGTATGTATGTATATATATATATATATATATATATATATATATATATATATATATATATATATATATATGTATACATATATACATATATGTATACTGACACATCGATATACCTGATTTCTAAAATACATACAAATATGTAGTTTATTCAATAATCCTAGATTTGTAACCATTGTGTTAAAAGTATGGGAAAATATAAATTTGGCAAAGACGTTTCTTGTCACACACAAAAAATATGAATTTGCTGAAGCTGCTATCAAAACCATTTCATCCTGATAAGGCATGACGTCTAAGCCGTACCTCTCAACAGATGATTCAAATTTCTTCTTCTTCTTCTTCTTATAAAGCAATCAATTTACTAACTTATAAAACAGTGAGTACAAACATATTTTTCACATTTCCCTGCTTGATGACTCCTGACAAATGAGGCAAATCTTTGACATTTATAATGCAGTCCGTTCAGTGTGACCTATCTCCAATTATATTTGTATATGTGACTTGCCTTCCAAATTGCTTTAGGCATGTTTCAATCCCTTATCCAGGCTAAAACCTATGAAACTGTTGATGTATATGCTCATTTATCCTTATTAAGAGGAGATTCTTGAATTTTCTGGGTTTGATTAAAGATAATTGAAATGATGGATATTCCAGCTTTATTCTAAATTCAGTGGTCATCTTTTGATAATATTTACTTCCACCGATCACAGATCCATAGTAATGAGTGAGAATTGTGACAAGCTAACAATATTGATTGAGGGTAGTCACTGCCCCATAATACGTGACAGTAATTGGTTTTCTGTCTGGACGGTACTGCATGATTATGTGCATGCTGCTAATGGAAAATATGGATTTTTTTCCTTGTTTTCAATCTGGCGGTAAATATTAGTACCTTTGAAGACTAATGGGGTTATAAGTCCCATTTGTAAGAAAGTGTATATGTGACACATGTAGCAAAAAGCTGGTAAAATAAATTATTGCATAAAATGTTTCAATTTGCTGTTTGATTGTGCAGCAAAAAGGTGGCCTGTAATGCTCAAAGGGAAATTCCATCCTGATATTATGTTACATTGTATGAAAACCAAAAAAATCAGAGAAGAAGAATAGTGAAAATATGGGGGGCAATCAGACACACGAAATACTTTGCGAATTAATAGAATTTAGAAAGTAAGAAAAATTGGCAACTCTGTGTGATCTAGATGTTGAGCAATTGTCATTCATTTTATACACAAAATTGCACTCATTTTGTTTTTGCTTACACGTTTTGGCACAGACAGGACGTATCTGCTGAGGAGGACAACGCAAAAATATACTGCTCTTATATTATATTCCAAGAACAAATCTGAAAAAAAAATCTCTGTGAGAAAAATGACTTTTGTGTACAAATGAAATGGAGAGCTGCCTCACACAGATTTGCCAATTTGTCCTGCTGTCAAAGCTTTAACAGTTCATAAATTCGTGTGACCCACTTTTCTGGCTTTTCTGTTTTCATGCAAAGCAACATAATATCTAGATGGAATTCCCCTTTAAGAGGTGCACATGGTTGCCATAGAGACAACCATGTCATCCCAAACAAGGTGTGTTTGATATGATTTTTTCGATCACGTTGCACATTACATGTGCCTTCTCATGATTGAAAAGATTCCTTCAGCAGATTTGCGATTGCCTCTCTGGAATGTCAAACATATCCGGCGAGGTTATTACATCGATTTTGGAGGTTGGTTATGAAACTTGTCCACATGCCTTGCCAAAAAAAAACTAACACGAACACACACACATTCTCTCCCTTTCATCTCTCTCTCTCATTCTCTGTTTAACCTCACATTGATTGTTTTTACGTAATGAGGAATCCAAATATAGGTCCAGACACAATGGGTTGTGAGGGACATTCAATCAAATTCGTCCCATTAGTGTCCCATGCGTGACAGGTACTCCATCTTATGCTTTCACATTACAATTGTGTGTTAATTGTTCATGATTGGTCATTTGACCAGTCCTTTTCACTGTTGTCATTCTTTTTTCTAAGTACTCAAATTGATGGGAGCATTGCATATTGGCAAGCCAGTGTGCTGGTCATTATCAAATATGACAAATTTGTAGGGCTGACATGGTTCAGAAACCCTTCTTCGGCGCATTGTTGTTATTTTTTTCTCACAGTCTGCAATTATTTAGAAACCTCATTAGAGGTAAACAATGACTAAGAGTCTGTGATATCTTACAAAAGGAACACCGGAAATATGCCTTTTGGGCTTGTAAAGGCATATGTGAAGAATAAAATGAAAAAAGTGAACCGACATCCTTCCCTCAACATTATTTCTGGCATTAAAGGAACTTTATGAGTACACACAAAAATAATAATGGTTGAAAGCTTGTTACAAATTTCTGCAGCAGAAAAATGTAAAGCATGCCCTTACAGTGTACATGACCAGTAAATGCAAAGCATCATTTAAGGAAACATTAACATACATGTAGTAATATAATCCAACACATTATAACCCATGATGGGTGATTGAGAGTGAATAAGGGATCAGGTTTTTAGGTCAATAAATGTAAATACTGCATTTTTTAGAGGAATACTAAAAATCTGCCCATACATGGCCAATAGAATCATCGCTTAAGTAGAGAGAGAAAGAAAATGTACCCCTCTCTTGATTGTCATATAGGTAGAATGTAAATACATTTTATTCTAGCCAAAAAATACCAAATAAAAGCTGTATATATCTTGTCATATATCTCAGGCAGAAGTTCATATCTACCTCAGATTATTGTTAACATATATCTCTTTATCAATGGGGCCTATATCTTTTCTACAGTTGTTTGTTTGTTGTTGTTTTTTAACTAGCTCTTAATGTATGCCCTTTGTTTGGAAATGCCAGGTTGTTGTTGAGGTTGTTTTTTGAGTATGTTTTCAGACTGAAAATGATAGTCCAAAAAAAAAAAGAGAAAAATGCTGGGAAAGAGTAAAAAGAAAAAAAAAGCTGGATCAGCGGATAAATTGCAATATCTACAGTATATACAGAATGTATTAGAGAGACAGAGAGAGAGAGAGAGAGAGAGAGATTGGGAGAGAGATTGGGAGATATAAAAGTGGATTAGAGAGAGGGAGAGAGAGGAAATGAAAAGAGATGAAAGAAAAGTCTATATATGTGTACAGTATATTTTATATGTGTGTGTGTGAGAGAGAGAAAAGTATAGAGAGATAGATGATAGGTTTCAATGTCTACAGTGTAAGCATGTACTGCACCTGACAGGTGTTCATATACATATCTAGGCCTCTGAGCCTCTATCAGCAAATCTGAATCTCTTGGGGTAGTATAAGGAGCCCTAGTTACACACAGCTATCAAAATTCTATGTACTGACATCAGACAAAAAGGCGTGGATTATCTCACCTCCAAGGTACCAATATTTCATACAGTTGCTCATTTTCCTGTAGGAGGAATTTCCAGGTTAGAAGAGAATAAAGTGAGAATTTATTAAAACTTAGAAAAAACATCATTGAATAAAGTCCCTGAAATATATAAATCGATTAGCGATTATCCAATTTCTGTTTTTGCTGTAAAACTGTGGAATCATCTCCAAACAAATTTAAGGCTTGGTAATAAACTTCACAGTTTCATGAATCTCCATAAAAGTCCTCTGTTTAAGTTAATACCAGAGGATGGTATATTTTTTAACCTTGCCTGTATACTTCACATGTATACATTAAAAAAACAACAACGAAAGGTTTATGTTATGTTTGTATGTGTATAATTGCCATGTTCCAGCTCCATACAACTGCTGATGAAAAGGGACCCCATTAATACTTGTGATGTGTGATGCAATGTAAATTGCTTTATTCAACTTTGTGATTATCATGTTTTGAATCAATCATCAGCAAAAAAAAAAAAAAAAAAAAAAAACCTGATTGAAATGCTTGGTGTCAGAATGAAGTGGGAAAATGTTTAAGTATTCCTTCTATTATTTCATTTCTTAATGATTTTTTGTCTTTTGTTTATTGATTTGAGGGGGAAAATGGAGTCGTGACTAGAATGAAATGTGTCTGAATGTCACATGTTTGAAGACAAAAACAGGTGAACACAGTTTCCCTAGATGCAGAGATAGCATGAAAAACTGGTCTTGATATTTGGTCTGATTTCAGTACAGCATTCCATTCAATTCAATTCAACTTTCTTTTCTTTTTCTGGAAATTTGATTTATTTACATGCATACATAGAAGACGATGGTACATATATGGTATGGAATGTATGCAGATACATTACACAGACCTATGAGATACATAGAAATACAAGGAATATACAATACAATATCAATAATTGCTTACGTCATATCTTCCAATCCAGAAATAGGAATGAATGTAGGGACAGATTTGGAATCTTGACTCTCAAGCCAATATGGGCGAATCAGATTTCATAGAAATCATTCCTATTAGTCATCCAGATTTGTCTTTGTAAGGGAAGAAGATGGGTAGAGTACCTCCATAATGGATGCATTAGACGATGATTAACCCTCTTCGTGCCACATTATATTACCGTACCTGCTCATAGGTTTGTTTGTGACATTCATGCACATTTTACTCATTGGTGTAGAAAGGGTTAAAGATCTTTTTGGCAGGGAAGAATTAATGGAGTGCATGGAGCTCAGTCTGTGTATGTGCTGTTAGTGATTCAGCATTAACCTGTTGAAGACTAATCCTGGGTATACTTTGGCAGGTATCCATAGGAAACAGTCCTGAGTATACTCGGGCAGTTGTCCGTGTAGGAAATGTGTGTTAAATCAAAATCAGCTCGTTCTCAACGGGTTAATGGTAATCTTCAAGTATGTTGGTTAAATCTCAAATCATTTTGTCATTTCCAAGTTCATTTCTTCCTTCTCCTCTTTGTTTTGTTTTTTGTTGGGGGGGGGGGGGTAAAGGGGCAGCTGTTTTGTCTCATGGCACTAGGATCAGATCGATTTTCTTTTGCTGTTAGATATAGCAAAAATGCTTTAACCCAGATTTGTCATGACAATTATTCCTTGGCAGCTGTGTCTCATTTGATAGGCAGGGTTTTCAAATACAGTATGTGTATAGTGAAGGCATGCATGGGAATTTAGCTTTGTATCACTTTTGTAAGAAAGGACAAATACCGCAGGAGATTTTTTCCCATTGGGAGCTGTCATTTATAAATTGGTCTTCTACCAAGCGTAGGGGGAAAAACATTGAATCACAGAATTTGGGAACATGAGATATGTGTATTCAGGGCTTAAATGCTGTCTGTTTGTTGTTAGGGTTAAACTAAGGTTGTATTCTTCCAAATGACCTCATTTTTTCCCCCATTGCCTTTATGAAATGCATTCAGTCTTCATGTACGTTTTAACTTTAAATGGCACGCTGAACTGACATCATTGAATACTATTGTGGAATGTCGACGATGTAGGTGATGGTGATGTAAGATTGTAAAGAGCCAATTGAGGTGCTTTCGAACACTTCACAATACAAGACTGTCGTCCTTTATTCAGTGAGACAGAAATAGGTTTCAAGTGTGTCTAACCAGCAGCTTGTTTGGTGGAGGAAGAATTCATAGTGTCCGTTTAAAAAGATAAAATAATAGAAATCCCAAGACTGTGATCTGATGTTTTTATATGGGAGTTTTGCAGGGTTTTTTATGCCTCCGCCACGAAGTGGTGCCGGAGGCATTATGTTTTCGGGTTGTCCGTCCGTCCGTCCGTCCGTCCGTCCGTCCTTCCGTCCGTCCGTCCGTCCGTCCGTCCGTCTTTCCGTCCGTCCGTCCTTCCGTCCGTAATGAATTTTGTGGACAGCGTACCTAAAAACCCTTTTGAGGTATCCTAATGAAACTTGGCATGTGTGTGTATTAGGGGGTGAAGTTGTGCCTATCAACTTTTGGGTGCACATGCTCAAGGTCAAAGGTCAAAAAGTCAAGGTCAAATACATAAAATTTCACTATTTCCACCATATCTATGCAATGCCTGAAGATATTTTCTTGAAACTTAGTGTATACATGTATTACCCAATTAAAATTCTCTGGTGAAAGTTTGGGGTCATGAGGTCAAAGGTCAAAGGTCAAAAGGTCAAGTAAAAAATATTAAAACTTCACTTTTTTCTCCGTATCTTGGAAATTGTTCTAGGTATCTTCATGGAACATAGTATATATACATGTGCTGACTGGCAGTGATTATCTAGAGAATTTAGGGTTTGTGGGTCAAAGGTCAGGGGTCAAAGGTCAAGGGCAACACTTCAAAATTTTACTATTTCCCTCATTTATGCAATGCCAGCAGGATTATCATTTTTTTTTTTACACTTGGTGTATGCATGTATAACATAATAGAGATTCTCTGGATGCTTTCTTTTTTCTTCTTTTTTTTTTGTTTGCCTCAAAGGTCAAAAGGTCAAAGATCAAGGGAAAGTGCTGAACTAACTTTTTCCTCCATATCTCAGAAGTGGCTCAAGTTATCTTGAAACTTACTACATATTTATGCATGTTGTGCCTGACAGTGATTATCCTATGAATTTTAGGGTCAAAGGCCAGATGAAAATGGTAACAATGAACTTTTCAATACAGAAATTGCACTTTTTCTCCATACCATGAAAATTACTCAATGCATAAACTTATGAATGGGTCAAAGTCAAGTTAAAGTCCTTAAATCCCCAAATACATGCTCTCCTATTCATCCAATTAAACCTAGGTCAAGGAAGATGAACATTCAACACATTTGTGACAACTTGTCATTTTAATATTTTGCCAATTTTGTGAAAATGTAATCACACATTGTCTACATGTACTATAGACCTATTGGGAGAATCATGCATTATGGCGGAGGCATACCAGTCGCCTTAGCGACATTTCTAGTTGTTTGTTTGTTTTGTTTTGCTTTTTTAATATCACTCAAGAATTTATATGAATGGAAGATCTTTAATGCTATATCTCTGGTAATGACAGTAGATGGCGTTAACGAATGGAAAATTTTTCAAAGATACTCCTGGGCCCTGTTTCATAAAGCTGTTCGTAAAGTTACGAACGACTTACGAGCGACTGGTGATCAGTTCTGTTGTGCTATACTTATCAGAATTTCCATAATTCAGCACAAGAACTGATCTCCAGTCGCTCATAAGTTGTTCGTAACTTTACGAGCAGCTTTATGAAACACCCCCCTGGACATTATCATGATTGTGAAGGTTGTTTCTATTTCTGTTGTGTTTGACATAATGTTTCACTTGTGTGTTCTTTCTCAGGTGTTTATACATTTCTTTAACATTGTAGTATGCATTCTTCTTTATTTATTTCTTTTCAGATGTTGGGATACCAGAATGAAAAGAAACAAAGCTCCACAAGTCTTCACAGGTATGCTGATAATCACAGTTTGTTCAGACTTTTTGTGATGATATAATTTGTATTTTTCTGTGTGTTTCTTGAACCCATTCCATGATTCAGTTTGCCTTCAGTTTAAATTTTGACAAAAATTGGCTACTCTGAGGATACTGTGTTGTTGCTATCAAGTCCTTTGTTGCATTGTCTAAGAAAAGAAAAGTGAAATAAGTGCTTTTACTCAAAGCATAGATAAAAGCAAGTAAGGTATGTAAGATAGATGAAAGGTAATTTGAAGTGAACTCGGGAATCAAAACTAAGCAAGCACCAAAGCCAAAAGTTTGCATGACCTTTGATTAAGAATGTCAGGTCATTGACTAAAGGAGGTGTAAGGTGAGACAAACTTTAGAGTTGTTTGTTGAGAATGTTTCTTTGTGTGTACATTTCACGAAATGGATTCATGAGCTTGGTAAAAGTATCAGTTCAGGTTCACATGTAGCTGCCCTAACTTAAAGTTACATTCTATAGATAGCTAATTTTGATGGTAATGGTGCCCCAAGGGTTTCTAACTTTAAGTTAGGGATGGTGTGAACAGAACCCTCAGTTAGGTAACTTAAGTTAGAGCAGTGCTTCTTCTAACATGAGGAAATCTTTTGACTAGGACATACACTGAATGATAAAGGCACTGTGAAGCATCAAAGTTACCAGAGCCCATGTAAATATAGTTAATAACTAACAACAATATGTTTGAATCATGTGAGAGCCAGACTACTTCTCATAAATAAATGTCTGTGTGCAGATGTGTTGTAAGCATGAAATGGGGGTCAGTGGGGGTCGCTGGTAGGTAACCACACTTCTATTGTCAATTAATGATGAGCATTGTGTGAATGTAACTTATAACAAGGAGCTTGTTTACCCAACATCAGTGATGGTGTGACTGTGTAAACATCTCTATTTTTGGCTGAAGTATCTATATATGGCGCAATTGTATCAATTTCATTGTGGATTTGACAGATGGCAAAATCAATAAGCAGCTATATTTATGCTGTGACAATGGGCACATTGTTATAACAATCTACATGTTGCACCTGTTTTGCTATTTCATTGTGTCACACCTTGTTGCACCTGTTGTATCACTGGTGTCACAGTGCCAGGTGTTTAGAAAAAGGACAAAATATCAAGACACCTGGATTAAACAATGGACAGGCAGAACAGTCAAGATTTTAGCTTTCATACAAACAAATGAAGAGTAGATTGATAGCGCCAAACAAGATGCTCTTCAGTTTATCACTGAACAAGTAGCACCTAGAAAACATTCATGTGTAAAGAAATTTTATATGAAGCAGTCATTTGTTTGAAGATTAATGGCTTTACAGTAACCATCTGTTCTATGTTTCTCAAAGTCTAAAGCAATTTTGCATCTATAGGTAAAGTCTTTATAGATCTCATTTTCTCCTCTTCTCCACTCTTAGCTCTAAGAAGGCAAGTTTGTTCGTTTGTTTGTTTCATTTCCACCTGAGAAGATATGCCTGGATAGCCCTTATTCAGCTGCTATAGCTGGTCTTCCATGGGGTCATGTTGGAGGTTGGGTGGGACCACTTCACTGGGTTAAACACCCTGCAAGTAGTAAGATCTTGTCCTCTCGTCTTCTCAGGACGGAAAGTGAAAAGGCGTGATGTCACTTTTTGACTTCTGCACTTTTCAGTCCAAGAAGGCAAGAAGGAGACAAGATCTGAGATTCTGGCCTTCTTGGACTTGAAAAGTAATGCAAAGATGAGAAGGCAAGGAATTACAATCTTTTCTTCTTTATGACACTTGTGTGCTTCCATACTCTCTCTCCCACGTTAGCTGGCCTACATGCAATTTCCTTGCTGAGTCCTGAGAGTTGTTTGTGGGCTGGTCCATTAAAGGTGATGAATCCTAGGCCATAAATATTGCCAAAGTCTTGTTTATATTTCTAAATGTAGCCAGGGAGGATACAGAAGATGGAAAAAAAGAACAGAATGTGGCAAAGAGAGGGGAGGGGGAGACAGTTTGATGGGATAGTAGAGCAAAAATAAAGAAGAAGAAGAAACATGTGAGCCACGCAGCTGAGATTTGACAGACTGCATAAACAGATGGTTAAACAATGCAAGCTGCTGCGTGTGTAGTCGGTGACGATGATTTGAAAGAAGTGGCCTGATGTAGGCATTTACGAGCCAGTGGATTGCTTCCAAATAAAACTGTGTATTCCATAAAAAATGGTGTGTATAGGATCCTTTGCCTGCTTTGAATGTCCAGCTAGTGTTTATTCTTTCCAAAGAAGGAAAAGAATATTTAAGAGAAAGTGCTGTTTGATATTATTCACATGTTTACCACATAACCTTTCCATACCTTTAATTTGTTATAAATAAGTGAACTATAACTGTCTCATTACAACGAACCTTTTCTATCTGTGGGCCAAGTCACGTAGACATTACGTGCAGTACATGCACCTGTTGGACTTGTTTTCAATATAGCTGAAGAATGTGATCTTTGTACAAAATTCAACAAGCATGAAATTAACACTCAGCAACAGCTGACTTGCAAGAAGCCATTACATCCTAAAATTAAGTGATAAAATATCAAGATATGAAGCCCATATTTAACTATCATTAATGTTCTTATCATATATACTGATTTATTGTTTATTCCTTATCCCTTTGTCAGATCACCACTGTAGGGGTAATTGCCAAATGACCATGCTTTTAAAACGCATTTACTTATGAGGAATTTAAACTGTAAAAGTGGAAATTTTCATAATGTGAAAATTGTTCATGCATTTCGCATGACACAAAATTAGCATTAAAACAAAAAACGCATGAGCTGTTGGCATGTTGTATGTAATGCTATTCCGTTCTTAAATTTTGCTGAAATAAAAAACATGAAAAATTTGTCTTTCTTGTGCACAAATTTACTCACACAAAAATGTCCACTTTTTAAGTAGTGGATATCTATTGCCTCTATGAGTAATAAGCATGTCTTGTAAGTGGTGGTTTAAAGAGAGGTTATCAGTTGGTGTAATAGAAATGATGTACAATCATGAATTTTTTGTTTTCTGTCTTTTAAAGTAGTATGCATCTATCGCCTCATATGAGAAATAAGTACTTCTTGTAAGTGGTGGCTTGATAAGATGGTATCAGTAGGTGTAATATAGATGATGTACAGCCATGGAATTTTTGTTTTCTATCTTGGAGACTGAAGATTTTCTGTTCAATGCATCATGCAGATGTCAAAATGATAAGCTACTCATACATCATGGTTGCTTATTTCATAAGAGATCACCGCATTTGATCCTCAGTCATGAATTAACAAAACCTCAAAATGATACGACTTCACTGAAGGCAACAGAAGAAACCTTCATTGAACGTGGAAGTTGTGTTTTTATCATCGCATTTCTGTACAAGTAAGCAGATCGATCTGGCGCACTTTTCTGAATGCATTATTTTGACACTGGTATCACACTCAGAAGTCATTTTTGCTGTCATTAGATATGCTCATGGCTTTCCTAAGAGAGCAACCAACTCCCTTCCTTCTATATTTACAATGTAACAACAAAGAGTTGTACTTCCTGTTTAACTTCCGCAAGTGAAAGTTATTTGTAATTGCTGCTGCCTGCTGACATCGATCGTTATTGATTCTGTTCCTCATTGTCAAAACATCAGTAGAATACTTCAGATTTTCATTCAGTTGGGGATTTGAGATGTGATATTGAAGAGAAAAAACTTAGATTGAAAAGAAGTGAGACAAGAAAATAAAAGAGAGAAAAAGTGAGGAGAGAGAGAGAGAGAGTAGAAAACAGAAAAGTTGAGAAAGGAATCCTGGAAGGAGTTATACAGGAGACGAAGTGCGGATTTCTCCAAAGGATGGCGTTGCCCTGCCGATATCTCATCAGAGTGTTGGCTGTGGAGGCCCCTTGACAATAATATTTGCAGCCTAATCTGGCTACGCGCCATTTGCCAACAAGACTGATAGGCCCACAATGGCTGCGGTGGCAACTTTTTGCACAATCCCCCGCCACGAGATCAACTCCGGAGCGAAAGGAGAAGAGAGAGAGAGAGGGAGAGAGGAGAGAGGATGCTGGGCCTGCCAATAAGGGATATGGATGCTTCTTTCGGGTGGTCTGAGTCATTTGCAATTCCTTCACCTGCACTGGAGCTTTTGTGAATCTAAAATTGTTGAAACCTGTGCGTCAGAGTCCAATCCAAATCGCATTGTTAGTAGTTACCTGGGAGGACAAGATTTGACAAGCTCTCCGGTTGTTGATGAAAACTCTGACTTGAGGCTGCACATATCAGATTTTTGACAACACAGCAAAACTCTCTCAGTGCCTCAAACCAAGGAGCATGCTTAAACATTTCACTCCAAACCCTCGAGTTGAGAGGTATGAGCCTTAAGTTGCAAAGACATAAAGGGTGTATTTCAAAGAGGAAATGTCTCATTCTGCTCCTTCGACTGGCACGACAGATTTACATCAGTAGTCAACCTGTGCTGACAAAATCAGTACCTGATAAATGATGTCTGAAGTGCTTGTTAAATCTTTTACAGAAGATTTTAGGGCATGTATATGGTATATCTGAAAAAAAAAAAAAAAAACTAAAGGTGGTTTACAGTAAAATACTTTGCAGCTTGCGTGGAAGCTGGCTGAATATTAAATAAGTTTTCAAATGACTGTGAAGCAATATTATCTTGTGCAAAAGAGGACCTAGCTATTTATATGCATTGCAAGTCCAAGCAGTATATAGCAATGCTGCATGAAATTATGTGTCGGGATCAGCTAGGTAAATATCTTTATGATACAGTAATACAGTATGTATCAAATTCTAAACGGTCTTGTGCTTTGGATTTGTCATGTTTTCAATCTTGCAAGATATATATTTGATAATTTTCTAACAGGCAGAGTCTATGTTGGTGTAGATAGACGTTCATTCAGTTGGGCGAAATTCATTATCTTCCGTGAATGTTCTCTGCTTATGTTTCACATGTGTCATTTTTCTATGACAGGAAGTATTTATGTATTCTATGCAGCGAGTATTTGTGTCATCTGACATAAGTGAGGTGTGAACTCCCAAATGTTGGAGGAATATAAAGTGATCAATCAATAGTCAATTTACTTGGCATGCATAGATCTGAACTGTTAAACTTTTAAAGCCCGGAATAAGACTATCATTACAGTTTGGAAGTGTTGAAAATTGCGCCAGCAACCTGCGTCCTTGAGACTTCTATGAATTAACCATGGTTCGAATGTAGGTGATGGTCTATATGAGTCATACTACAGAGACCGGCCTGTAGTCTGATACCTGAATGTTTTATTCCTCTGTATGATTTAGATCAGAGAATCAACTTTGCATGGTGTTTAAGCCAAAATGGAAATTACAGGGGACAGATGATCCATTATTTTCTTCCTTTCAACGTTTTTCACAAATTAATGACTTTGAATTGAAGTGTCCGTCATTAGCCATCAAAATTTGAAGACAATGAGTGTGTCAATCTTTTTGCTACAACTGAGAGATATGAAATTATGAGGTGCTCCTCTACCAGCTTTGATAAGCAAAAGATACGGAATAACTGATTTTTTTTCTCTGTTTATCTTTAAATCAATCACAATTCAACAACATTGAACAATGTTATGATATCCACAAGACAATATCAGAAGCTGCTAGTGATGGAATACTTTTGTTGCTGTTCAGAACCATCAAGGATTACATTTTTCAATTTTTAATGTTACAATTTCTTCTTCCTTTTTTCCCCCTGTTTCCACAGGTTATGAGGGAAACTCATTCACAAGTTTTGACATAAACTGCAGTGACGACATCCTGAGTGCAGGGACGGAGGCAGTGGAAAATGATGCCTATCTCATGTTCTGGTAAGACATTCATATCATAATTTATTGTAATAACTTTATCAATAGCTACCTAAAAACCAACACAAACCACCTCTCTCATCTTCATTTCAGCAAGTGGTTTTATGACTCTACAATTGCCATCACTGCTACATCTACTTTATTGCAACTCCACTTTAATAGACTTCTTTTATCCCACGATGATAAAAATTTCACTTTTGATACCTGTGTTATTAATGTTGCTGCAGTGTTTATCACTTTTCATGTTATTAAACCATGTTTGCTTTTCTGCTATTACTATTAGTTCTTCTAGTACTACTGCTATTTGTATAACTTTTACCGCAGCTTCAATTAATACCATAACTAAAATTACTTCAAACTTATTTCACTACTAGTAATACTACTAATGATATTATATTCGCATTACTACCACTACTACTACTACTGCACTGCTACTGGCACTGCACAAACATGCTAGCCTCCAGTTTTGTTTTCAGGCCATCGTGAGGTTGTCTATAAACTGCAGGCTAATATCTTATGCTTAGCATGCGCAGTACTTATGGGTAAGCTGTCTGCTTCCTATTAGTGTACACACAAGATGTCAAAGCGTGTTTAGGTATGTCGATTTAATAAATGCTCCGATGTTCTGTATGCATAATGTCTTTGCATCAAGGATGACCTCTGTTTACACACCATACTCTTCTGTAAATATGGTTGACTCATCTTCAGCATTCTATAAGGGCTATCTCCTTGGCTTAAAACTCATTCAAACCTCAAAGTAGAGGTATTGATAACCCGTTATTTACATGTTTAGCTTATGGTTGCTGATGGCAGTGAAAGCCTTAATACAATGCCCTGAAAAAAAAAAAATGTATTGGAGGGAATGCTGATTTGGTGTCTATGTCGCATGTATACATTATCTAAATTGATGATGTTGTGGGTGTGATGTTGTTGTGCCTGAAAGAAGGCACTGTCAGCTAAACTTTTCTATGTGAAATATTTAATGGCTTGAATTAATGGGTAATAGAGGAAATTCACAGTGAATTATGTAGCTGGATAATGATCACATCCACTGTGCAATGTATACCTCCTTTTGAGTGGTGAATAGACCAGCTCATGGAGCTTTTGTCGTTAAGAAATTGCCCTTTTAAGACAAGCCATCGTCTTTCATCAGTATCATCAATACTTTCATTTTTGAATAGCACTTTGTCTTGTGTGAAAAGCCTTTAATTGATTACATCGATAATGATTGATAGGGGGAATTTGCCTGCCTGTGCTGACATTTAGTGAACAGAATACAAAGCTTCTTTGAGTGATGCAGAGAAAAGGAATAATGTTGCTGATGAGGTACCATCTAATGCAGTAATGTTTCATTCCATAAGCTAATTGCAGCTGTAATGTGTTTTTGAGGGGTTATTTTTGCCTTTGAATAGTGCAATGTGATGCAGAAAAGTGAGGCCTGGCCATAACAAAGTGAAAAAGTGCAAGAGAAGTGTATTGCAGGCCATTAGTGAAACGATCCTTCCAGGCATTGAGTAGTAATGGTGCATTCGCTTCCTGTTTTTGTAAGTCTGTGAATGCAGTGTTTCAAATTGTGCCACTTACTGCAGTCCTGATGTTTGTAGGGTTCTACTCTTCTAATAGACATCACACATAATGCAGTAAAATCCATTTTAACTTCAATTTACAACCCATTTGAGCTGCCTGAAATTGTTCACTCAATTGATGGAGGAGGATTTAGCAAAATTTTCAAGATAATTTGCACATAAACTTTGCTGCTACATTTTGTGGTGCATTTACCTCATTAGCACAGGGTGAATGCAATTTTAGAATAAAATTTTGATTTTCTTTCTCAATGAAAATCAAGAAAGTAATGTACCTGCATGGAGTTAGATTCATTCCATCATGAATAGTTATTTTGGCACCACAGTCAGAACCACAGTGCACTAATTCTCTCAAAATAGAAAGAAAGGACTAAAACAAATGAGCAATCCAGACAT
Organism: Diadema antillarum; assembly: GCF_040938485.1. Classification (NCBI taxonomy): domain Eukaryota; kingdom Metazoa; phylum Echinodermata; class Echinoidea; order Diadematoida; family Diadematidae; genus Diadema; species Diadema antillarum. The sequence continues at coordinate 50,833 of NW_027272479.1, read as the reverse complement.
TGACTTGTTAAGGCTGTTGTTTTGTTTTGGGTTTTTTTTATCAACAAATTGTCACCTTTTAACCAACTTTCATCCATGACACAGGCAGACTCTCATGTTCTGTTCATGGCTTGTGATGTGCTTCCTTCCAGACTTGGTTGGCACACAAGTTTGCTATTGTAAGAGGTCTATTAAAGATGTATGGCACCGTGGTCGTCATGCCTACAAATATTCCTTAATGCATTTCTAAGACAAACAAACTAACTAACAACATGATCAGGAGAAAAGTGTAGGTGTATGTTTTGACTGATATTCATTCAAACACTGGCACATGCAGGATAGACTTTTTGTGTGGGGGATGGGGGCGTCTATATCCCAAAGAAGGCATCAGATGTAGATTACGTATTTCCCTGACTCTTAGTTGTCAAGTTTTAAATAGCTGTGCATGTTAGTCATTTCCATGATGGATTGCATATGTAGTGAAGCTCAAGGAAAGACTTCAAAGTATTAAGGGTGATCTGGCAAAAAAGAAAAAAAAAAAGGGGGGGGGACATGAATTTCATCCCTGTTGAAAAATGGAAGAAATTATATCTTACCTGTCTGCTGTCTCAGCTTCATAATTTAGTAGTGTATTTACATGTTGTGATTATCTTCTAGAAACAAGATGAGACAAATTATATAGCTTCAAAAAGCTTGGAATCAGGAGAATTAAAAAAAAAATCAAAATCAAAAGACTGATGTATTGCAACATAGCCAGGCTTTTGTGATAACAGGTCATAGTAATGTGCAGAAATGTTGTTGAAGCACATCACAAGAGCTTATTGCAGTATTTACACTGTGTGTCTTGATGGTTCTCCTAAGAGACTTTGGACATACTGGTTCACAAATAATTTAAGGCTTAGAATAAATCATGATTTTTTTTCCTAGCAGTCCACATACTGTATCGTTCTTTGAAATAATTAATATGATTGACTGATGTAGAAACTACATTCCACAGTGCTAACAGCTAACAAGTTTCAGCAAAACAAACATTTGTTCAGTGTTCAATAGTGCCATAGTGTTGCCTTACACTTCCACTCAATAGTGGTTCTTTAACCCTTTAAATCATGTACCTTCCATCCAGCTGGGCATGTCCTCTTGTGTGTTTTTTGGCCTCTATCCACTAATGTCCCAAGACCAACCAACTATCGATAGATTAGGGAGAACTTGATGCAGTTTATCCTTTTTGTGTAGTAATAAACCTTCATGACTACTGTAGGATAACCATTTTACTGGCATGGGTTTGTCTGGCATTCATTGTGGCTAGGTTTTGAGGGGAATAAAATGAATGTGTAATGAAACAACGTGTCATGCAATGTCATAGTGCATTGGTATGTAAAGGGTTAGATAGGCTCCAAATGTCCGTGTGTAATGACATAAGGGGTAAGTACTGTGCAAATCCCTCTGTCAACCATACCATCACACTCCTTTCCACATATTCCAGGGTGACTATCTTATCATCCAACTCATCTGACATGCCCTCTCGGAAGGCTGGGAAAAGAATCGCCCCCGAGGAGCGATCAACTTTCAAGTAATCCATCAAATTATGGACAATTTGCAGAATTGTAGAGAACAAAAGGGGTGCAGAGTGATATATAAGATGCAATAGAGAAAATAAAGAGACAGAGAAATATGGAAAAGGTGAAAGATATATTGTGGGACTAGGGAGAGATTGAATGTGAAGAAGGAATATCTTTTCATCTAGAGAGAAGCCAGTGTCGAAAGATCACCTATCTTCTTGGACTGTGAGATTTTATCCTCCCATTGTATATGAAAATTTCTGCATAAGATTAACTGAAAAGGTTAGTCTTCACCCAAGACAACAGTAACCACTGACAGGTAAAATAACAAAAAAAGGGTGTGAACAGATATAGAGAGAATGAAAAAGAGCTAGCGAATATATAAGGACCAGAGCGCAACTTGAAAAGGGAAGAGTTCCATAGCAAGAAATGAGTGTGGAAGGAAAGGAGGAGAAAAGAACAAAATGTTGATTGAAACAAAATATTAAAGCAAAGTAAAATAGTTACCAGTGTGATGACAACATTGGTTTCCAACCTGATCTCTATTTGTTGACACTTCTTGAATTTCTGTTTCAAATGCCAACAGAACCATTGCTTATGAGCACTTATTACAGCCAAGTTCTTTTTCTCATTTATGAGCTGCATGCATTACAGGAACCTGGCATTGCCTCAGGCTTTAAAATAACCTTCTACGTGCTCAACACAAAAAGCTGCTGTATTTTGATAATGATCTTGCATAGGAATGATCCGTCTTATAAGCTAACCAGGCGAAATCTCTCCAGGGCTTGCGAGCAATTATTACATCCTCTCCCAAGCTCGTGATGGTAATTTGACAGTCAACTCTTTGGGATCGTCGCCAATGGCAACGAATGCTGCCTCAGTGCGTTAAAGAAGGTGGTGTTGGTGGGGTGTGAATGATGTTAAGTGGGTGTGTTTCAAGGGTTTGTATTCCTTTGGTTTAAGATGTTGATTCTTTTAATCCTCTTATAGCCCTTGGCAAGGTAATCATGAGTAGTTGCTATAAAAGTTTGATTCAGGTATCATATGAGAATTAAGACCAATAAAAATCTACTCACTTAGGATCATGGCAATAAATAACGGTTTATTGTGGTTGTAGTATTATACTTAAAACTTTGAACTATCCGAGTGATTGACTGTTTTTTTATTTGTTTTTTGTTTTTTTAGCAGTAGTGCAAGCACCTAACCATCAGTGGAAGATGCTTTTATTCCTGTTACTTACAAAGATTTTCCTTCCAAGGAAGACAACCATAAACACCACCCTGGTACTCATGAAGTAATTAATACAGTATGGAATGTTGTAAGGATTCCAATTTACATGTATCTATTTCATGAAATGACTTCTTTATACTAAAGTTAGTCAAGACAATTGCAAGACTCAGTGCACAATAGATTTTCAGTTAATACAGGTGTAAATGGTGGTAAATATGAGCCATTTGTATAGATAATTAAGAGTATGACAGTATAGAGGATATGTCCATTTTCTATCATATTGTATCATAAAAGAGAAAAACTGATGTTTTCATCAACATCTTTGAGGAATTCAAATGTCAGACCAAGATTAGAAATTTTACAGAGATACATTGTTTTCTCATCAAATTGTTAAAAGTTTTCTCATCAAATTGTTAAACAAATATTGCAATGTTCTGAATTTTAAACAGGATGTAGATGCATTCTTGGAAATGTATACCGATCATATATCATGTAGTCAGCTCCTCCCACAAGCTCGTAACATTGATCGGGGGAAAAGCAGCTAATGGATCTGGGAAAGAGAGTGTGTGGGACGTGTGAAGGTCGATGAAATGCGCAAATTGAAGACTTTATCAGATCATGCACATGGTGCCACTGTTCCGTGCAGTCATGGCTGCGCTGGTAAGCGTCAATGGAACGGCACCATTAAAGGAAAACCCAACATTTCTGTTGCACATTGTAAAGCTGTAAGAGAATTAATCAGTAAATGTAACTTTATTTGTAAAATTGCATCCGCGTATTTGCTTTCAATAATTTTGCAGTGAATATGAATAACTTCTGTTAAGCATTAAGAGTTAATGACAACTAAAACTTCATGAAATTAAAATGTTATGATCTGCTTCTGAAAATATGTGTGTATTTTCTTCGCAATTTCTATTCAAATGATATTGGCTGTCACTGACAAAACCTGTTTCAGGTGGAAACTACATGATTTCCCTCATGCCATTTGGTTTCACAATTATTTCATTTCATTTCCACCAATTAAGTATTGATATGGTGAAATACGATGCGGCTGCCTAAGCCCGAATTGTTTATGATGTAATGTTGCAAGTACTGCTGTGGCTTTAGTTCATATATTTTCGTTTGCATAACCCAAATGCTGAAAGCTATTTAGCCATTTATGTTTACTTTCTGTTGATATTGATATTCATGTAATATCTAACAAATTAAAGGGCTTGCGTAGAACATCTAAGAGATGGTGAGGTGAGTTACGGGTGCCTTTAAACTATCAGTAAATGGATGGAGGAGAGTTTATCATGTTAGCCAGCAAGAGATTGACACGTGGTTCTTGGGTAGCATGTCCTCTCTCCTGTTCTTATGAAGGCATTGATCTAGTGCTCTGCTGCACTTTGCCAGGTTCAACAGCTTTGGAGAGAAAGGTTGAGGGGAAGGGATGGGTGAGAATGGGCGAGAGATAGATGATAGAAGATGGAAAGAAAGAAAGGAGAATTTGGGAGTAGGGGATGGTTGAAGGAAGGTAGGGTAGAGAAACGATGAGAATTGAGACGGGGTGAAGGATGGGCTGAGGTAGGAAAGAGAGGAGAATAGGAGTAGGACAGGGGAGAATTTGTGCAAGTGCCAGGATGGCTTGCCCAAGACCCCGTTTACAGTGCGGGGCTGGGCCGAGCCGCGGCCGAACCTGGCCTCAATTGCGGTACTTGGCCCCGCAATTTTGTCCGTTTACAGTGCCGGGCTCGGCTCGGGCTTTTAATTCAAACCTTTCAATATTTTGTCGTATGGCACTCTGCTTGTAAACAAACGACTATTATTTGGAGCGCGCCGGTCGCAGTTTGGCACCGCATTTGGCCCAGTTTGCATTTACAGTGAGAAAAGGCCAGGCTCCGCCGCAGCCGAGACTACCTCCAGAGCTTGGCCAAATGCGCGGCAGATTTTAGTACCGCATTTGGCCTTTTGCGCGTTTACAGTGAAATGAAGGCCGGGCTAGGCGGAGCCCGGCCTTTTCTCTCACTGTAAATGGGGTCCAAGAGTATGTGACATGCCTTTTCTTTCCCCCCCCCCCCCCCCCCCCACCCAAAGTTCCATTCCCATTCTGATGTTCAGTTGTTTCCATCACCAGAGCAAACAAGCCCACCTGCAATTGGTTCAGGTCTCTTTGTCATTATGATTTTAATCATTTTTTTTTTTGGGGGGGGGGGGGTAGAGTTTTCATGCAGTTGTATTTCATGGCCCCAATTCTTTCCATGTTAATTACAATCAATACCACATAGATTGAACCAGCTGAGTTGAAAACCACTGACATGCCTTACATAGATGTTGCCTCAGGCAAAGTTACATTAAAGCATAGTTGGAGGAGGGGGGGGGGAAGGGGGGTTAACTGGCCTTAATAATTCAGTATTGAGCCTTCAGAGTTGAATTTTGTAGGATTATATTCAGCGTGGAATTTGAACTGGACCATCTGTCTCCTGTCTGCCTGTGGGATCAAACTTTGTTTCACAAAAGGTTAAATGAATTGACAAGCTTTCAGTGCTGTCATAGTATGGAGTTTCAGGGAAGGATTAGGACTTTAGTGTGATATGGCTCAGACTAATGCCAAGCTCACCGGACATACCTTCCAACACAGGAAGGGGAAAATAAACCTTAAATGCGTCAAGAAACTAGGCCATGTTTTGATGATCAACAACAATGCTGATGGCAGAGTTTGTGACTGTAAAAGTGAAAATAAATGATGTAAAAAAACCCCAACTGTTTGGAGAAAATGCATAACACTACAAAAGCAGCTACTAGACAATTGGTTGGAACAAATGAGAGGAAATAAACTCAGGAAATAAAGTGGAAGAAAAGTGTCCAAGTAATCTTATACAGAGGCAGTCCTGAAGGAAGCTGGTTTCTAACGTGCAAATGACAATCTCAAGTTGGGGGGGGGGGGGGGGGGGGGAGGGGGAGGATAAGCTCCCAGAGCCATTATGGAAGACAATGTTAGTACTTATGTATCTGGCTCTATGTAGCAAGACCACTCTGATTATTATTAGAATTGTAATTGTTATTGCATTTATGATTATCATAATTACTGTTTTTATTGTACAACAGCTTCTACTACTATCATTAATATTATCATCGTGTACTTTTCGTGATAGTTATGGTATCGTTGACTCGTAAATGATACAGAAATCTTGTATCAGATGCTACTTATGTTATCAACCCATTGCGGATGAGCTGATGTTACTATAACACATATTTCCCGACGACATCTGCCCGAGTAGTCGTGGGACTAGTCTTCAGTGGGGGTAATTTCACAAGTCCCTGAAATAAGTTTCAGTGCAGACATCATACTTTGTGCTATGTAACCCTCGATGTGTAATGTATATGTGTGGCCTCCTGCCTGTACAATAAGTACCTCAGTTGGCTCGGGGCTTTAACTTGGCAGAATTACGTGTACATTTCATATCTAGCGTGGCGCAGAATACCTCTGTTGAAAGAATGTGTGGATTCAGACTCATGTTCATGCATGATCAAACACAATTTTGGAACCACACTATAAATGCAACGTCAGTTTATTCATGGCCACTTTTAATGCAGCGTAAACTTGTCTCCTCAGGATCAGCACAGTGTTAAAATCTTTGGTTTTTGTTTCAGTACACCCCAAGCACAATAAAACTGTGATGTTATTTCATCTTTTCCTCCTCTGTTTCTCAAATTTTGCCAAAATGAGAGGCATGTTCTTCCTGGAGCCTTTTTATATTGTAACATTGGAGGCATTCTTTTTCATTTTGCACAACAGGAAATTCTATCTAATGTTGTTAGACACTTTCAATTTGTGCACAAGGTATCTAGGATGATTTTACCTATGGACAAGTTCTTTCTTGTCATGAAATCTGTCATTGCATTACATCCTCACTTTGTCATGATATTGACCATAATGATTATCTAATGTGCTTCCCCTGGTCAAGCACTTACCTGCAGTAATCAGATTATCTGTCGTGTTTTGCAATTTTGTAGCCATTTCATCAATGAAACATTAAGGTGAGCTCATCAGCAATGTTTCACTGTGCTAAGAATATAAGCACTATGCTTGGAGAATGTATTGTTCTACAAAAAGTCATATTTGAAGTTATGTGCGATATAAAGTACCTGCCATTTCATGTACATGTACATTTGATTTGATTTGATTTGATATGATTTGATTTGATTTGCTTTGATTTGATATAACACTTTGTGTGTCATCATCGACAAACCCAAAACTCGAGGTCATCATGTGATTGCAGGGAATAAAGATTTTATTATACAATATTTTTTTTTATTTGCGTAAAACAATAATGCAAAATAAATCGAAGCAATACATTGAACATTCAGAAGGCATAGAGCCTATTAAAGCAATGGTTGATGTGCTAACAACCCTTGTAGCAAATGCATTAAGTTTCTGCTTTCATTTTGTTTTGATAGGAAAAAGAGGAAGAAGGAAGAAAATTTACTACCTTTGTTGTATAGGAATAAAGCAAAACAAGTTATGTTGTTAATATTGACTAGACGTACTCAATGGCCTTTGTTTTGTTTTTTTCTACAAAGCAGCTGTACTTTAATCTTTGAAGAGGTTTTATATGGACATTCACCACCATTCATATTACAAGCAATTATGAACTCAAGGTTCATACATTTACAATACAATAATTCTGGAATTTATTATGCAACATTGCCAGGTGGAGAGACCAAGGTGACAGTATACTGTGATAAAAAATAAGACAAACAAATGGTGATACAGAATGTGATATTAGTTACGTTCAAATGGTGATCCTTAACTTCGAGGATAGCTAACCTTGAGGATAAGTTCTATGGGGCGCAAAGTGTCGCACAGTCAACTTCATCACAAAATCAGTAATTTCATCGTCGAAATGGCCATTTCGTCAACGAAATGATAATTTTTTTTTTTACGAAATTGACAGTGTGACACTTGGCCCCCCAGAGCACTTAATTATCCTCGAAGTTAACTTATCCTCGAGGTTAAGGATCACCATCTGAACGTAACAAGTGTGGTATAGTATTAAGAAGAGAACACAGATACTTCTGCATGTCTGTAGCTTGAGAGTCATCACTCAGATTGAAGCAGATATTTCAATGATGCTAGAACTGTACCAATTACACTTGTATTTCTACATCAAAGGAAGTCCTTCAATATTTTACAGTCACACCTGCCTTTTAGTGAGTTAGCTATCTCCACCCCCCCCCCCCCCCGACATCCTGTTTTCATCACTATATTCTAACACAGAACTTCAGTCTGTGCATGACAGTTTTTTATGCTGTATTGTTGATATTTGGGTTCAAGGAACAAAATGTGATTAAACCAAGCTGAACAGGTATTATTTCTAGACTCATGGCAATGTACGCTTGATTCACGACATTTACAAGTGGAGTGTGTTCAGGCATGGCTCAGGTAACTCTGTCCTCCTAGTACAGAGAAGCTGAGAGTGAGGCCCCCACACTCACTCACCATCTTCCATCCCTGCAGCCTCGGCTCTCTAAGTGGAAGTAGTGAGTAGTGGTGGTGTGGATTACGGAAGCTTTCTCACGTGGAAGGCGATAAATTGTCATCAGGAGTGGTTCCCACTCCTTCCTACCCTCTCGTCCATGTTCATAGTCCTCAGCCGGCTAGATCTTTCGTGCTACAGACACGTAATTGGCTGACGTGATGCAAGTGCTTGATTACTGTTTGTCCTCCATAGTCTCAGATTGAGTGACAGGGAGATTATTTTGGTCCCATAGTCTCAATGCAAGGTGATTCGAGTGACAGTAGTGATGACAATAAAGTTATGATGACGATAACGACGATGAGAGAAAACAGTATATGTGACCCGCTACAACAAAATGATCCTTAAGTCGGGCGAGGTCAATTATTTGAAAATTGCATGGCATAATTTCCTAATCTTTCTGCTTTAAATTGATTTATAACACGTCTTATAAAAATAATCGGCTGCAGAGATATCGATGTTTAAAAGAGAGCATGTCGGGACGTCTGGGAAATCACTGTTTCGAGAAAAGCACCCCAGAAGTTTTCCTTGTGACGCAATCGCGATCAAGGGACACGCAAGTCAGTTTTCACCTCCGGACAATAGAAGGCAAGCCCTAGCAACTCCCGAAATGCTCATTCAAGCACAGCGTCGGCCGTCTCCTCACCGACCAATCAGTGACCAGGATGCCAGGAGAAGCGGCTGGGCATAGCGTACCCTGCCTGCACGTACCAGTCAACTGGGCAGTGTGTGAGCTTCACGCTTCGGTTAGCAGCAAGCAGCAAACTGACCAATGAGATCACTCTGGTCATTGTTAGGGGCGGAGCCTATCTGTGGCGCTCAATCCAAATTTTGGAAGCAGTTTCTGCTTCGTTGAAATGCCCAAAAACATGGCCCAGAAAAACGCTATTTTTTGGTCTTTCCTTTCACCATTTTGCTTCAAAATTTCGACAGATGATAGAAGATATGGCAAACTACAATAATATGTCAAAATCAGAAAATCGTAAGTTTTGACCAATTTTGATGCTCTGACTTCAAACTCGATTTTCACGGCTTTGACCGTGCGAGACTTTAGGACCCTTTTGTTGTAGCGGGTCACATATATGAAAAAGAACAATATTGTAATAAGTAACAGAATAAAGAAAACAAGAATAATGATTAAGTATTAATGATAATGATAATGGAAAAATTATAAGAAGTAGGGAGTGAAAAAGAACAGATGTCACCTCATCAATACATGGTTGCCTCTTCAGTATTACTAACACTCTTTCACACGGTCAAGAATGAAACTGCAGGTAAAACATGAGCCTTGACTACCTTGGTACTGTCTTTATTATCATGCATAGCATGAAATACATCATAAACAGTGTCTTCTAATTTCGAAGGGAGATGATAAGTACATTATATTTATTTCAACTTCATTATCTCAGACAATACTCATTGCTCCCAGCAACATAGTGTACTGAATGGGCAGTCTTGTAAACAGAAACAAAAACTATTTCTCTTTCTATTTTCTTTTCAAAAAGGCTCATGTGCTAAAATAAAAGAGAGATATAAGTTATCAAACAGAAACGATGACCCCATTTCCACTGTAGATACCTGTAGTTCAAGGAGTGGCCCTTGTAAGTGATGTGCTAAAATTGGAGTTCTACCATAATGGAGCCTTTCGGGGATACCACTTCAAGAGGTACATTGATACCCTGATGCTCCTCTGCTATTTTCTCTACTCCATGGGGGGCTGGTATTGGAGGGTGTTGGATGGTAGAGGATAAGGATACATCTATGTTGAAAGGTGATTGATGTCAAAAGGATGAAATTGACCCTGGCAAGTAGGAGTAGAGACAAGATGGTTGTTGCTCAGCAACCCCATGAAGGATGGCATCTTTTGAATATGACAGGCATACCAGTTCTTGTTCTCCAGCATTTACATGTGCATGGCCATGGCAAGAGAGGAAAAAATATCCAAAGTAAGATGGATCTGCCTATGTTCCTTCCCATGTAATAACAAGAAATTTATGTGCGGCTTCATCGTCTTCATTAATTTTCAAAGGGCTAGATGCAGCCTATCATGATTACATGCTTGAATGTCTTACTTGCACTGCTTTAGGGCAGTGTTCAGTTGGAAAGTTGTTCTCTTTTTTTGTATCCATCTTATGTTTTTGTTTTTGTTTTTTTCCTGGCAATTTACCGGGATCTGTTTTAATCATGGAAGTCATTTGCAGAGGAGGTATTGAAATGTCTGAGTATAGTCTGGGCTTTGTGCTATAGCTGGCATTTATTGAGATAATGATTCTAAGCCCCCGAGTCTGTTACCGTGTTTTCCTTTCATTTCGCACTGACGTCATAGCATGCTGACTGCTCAAGATACTTTAATGGTATTATTTGTTCTCTCAGACATGTGGATCTTTGTTGTAACATCATGGCTTGTTGATTAGAGGGAAGATGTTTTAGTGTGTGAGGTGGTGGTGGTTGGGGGGGGGGGAGGGGTGGAGGTGTCTACAAAGTTTTATGGGTCGCATTTCTGATGCTGTGATCCTGGTGATCATGTAGCCCTTTGTCCTTTGGGATGAAGCTATAGACACACAGCCATCAACTGGGAGTGTGCGCATGTGAAATTAACTCATAGCCCTCTGCTGAACATTGATGCTAAATTTGCTTGACTTTCAGTGTTATCAGGAGATTAGGTCTTTGTAAGGTAAGATTGGTACTTTTGGATTGCCCAAGGAGAATACTTGTTGGGATGCAATTCTGTTAAATGATTACATGCCATCCCACTGTTTAAATCTCCTGAGCTTGAACAGCATGTCACTCTATGTGAATATTTTTTCTTGTTTTTAACGATGCAGATTGTTTTGCTATCCATTGCTGTATAGCAAAATTTTCATTTCATAGTTATTTACTCTATGGGAGCACATTATCAGAGGTAACAATTGACACTGCCTCTCTATGTTTAAGAACACAATGTCATATTTCACTCAATGTTTTACAAGGAAAGAAAATGATATCATATATGTCTCATGGAAATATTTATGTTTGTGGAGAGAGACGAACAGTTATGGATCATAGTGTTACCTATATTATGTCATATAATTCCATAGGAACTAACTTTGGTTCGAAAGCTTTGTAACTTGTAACAAACATATCATAATTGAGTTTAAAGTAAATATATATATGTGTATATATATATATGTATATACATATATATATATATACATATGTGTGTGTGTGTATATATATATATATATATACATATATATATATATACATATGTGTGTGTATATATATATATATATATATATATATATATATACACATATATATATCATGTTTGCATCTCTTTGAGCAGTCCCTATACCAGGTGCTAAGTATATGATTGATTGATGATTCCACATAGTGAAGCTTTCCACCTGCAATTTTAGAGAGAGAGAAATAAGAGACTTTTATCAAGAGAGGGAGAAAAGAACGAGTTAGAGGTGAAGAGAAAGAGGGAAGAGAGAGAGAGAGAGAGGCAGAGAAAAGAAAATAAAGAGATGAGCAACCGAGGTAGAGGGTAAGAGAGAGAGAAACATGACTAGAGGAAGAAAAAAGGAAAGATGAAAGGGGCGTAAATAGAGGGACACACACACAGAAAGAAAAGGACAGGGAGGAAAAAATGAAATAAAGGGGGAGGGAGCTGGAGATATAAAGGGAGAATACAAGGTTATCATAGCAGCATAACTTACTGTTTATCTTTTTGTGATCTGTGCAGGTGCTTTCAGCAAAAAGGACTTTTAGTCATTTTCTCTTTGAGTGAGGGAAAGACACGTGCCTCTCAGATGGTACCTTGTTGCTTTATCTGCCAATCAGCCAGTAATCGTGAAACCTGTACATGCATGTGAATATGGGATAAAAGAGCAAACCTGCGTGGATGAAACACCATGATTTAAATCTGTCAATGCTGAAGTGTACTCTGGTTTTTTTTTTATGTAGCAGTGACCTGGCCCTCATTCCTTGGTAAGCCTTAAGGGGGTATCTCACTGAGCGACGAATGTTTGCAAATGTAGCGAATTTTAGCAAATTTTAGTTTTCGTCAGGGTTCGTAATGAGTTGCAATCAAATTCATTAATAGTTGCAATCAAAACAGTTTTCATTGTCACAAACAATTTTTCTTGTTGCAAAGAAATTTTGAACATGTCCAAAATTTTTTTATGACAAATTGTGAAATGAAAAACTGTTTGCGACAATGAAGACTGTTTTAAGAGTTTGATTGCAACTTTTTACGAACCATGGATGAAACCTAAAATCGCCACATTCGCAAACATTGGCTGCTCAGTGAGATACCCCCCTTAGAAGTTAAAGAGATGCTGTCATCAGCACAAAGAACTTCATCAATGTTTAATTTTTAGCCGAGTGCCTAGCTGCTGCATATGTAGGGCACTCGTGGAATGTGCTTGTAATGTAAATTGCAAGTAAATTACCCATCCATTAGCACTTCATCACATACACCATCAAGTACGGAGCGATGCGGGCATTCACACTGAACACAGTTGTCATTCGTGACAGCATTCTGGTTCTTAAAGGGTTGGTATGGTTACAGTTGAGATTAGGCTTCAGGTTTTCAAGGTTTTTTGTATGATGATTCTTTGAGGCAATGAGAAACCCCAACCCCTTATGAAATATATAAGAGCATATAATTCTAAGGGGAATTCAAAGTTTTTGTCATGAAAATTGGTTGTGAAATTAATCGAATTTTTTTAATTGAATAACTGAAACTGCACTGGTCTTACACTTGAGACACAGTGAACAGTTCCAGCACGTTTATTTTCATATTTCACTTGACATGGAGATACATCACAAAGAGAATACAAACAAGCAAGATACAAAATATGATATAGATCGGGTCATGAATAGAAAGTGTGTCAGCATACATATGTACATAAGAAAATTCTCTATAACATGTGAAATATGATGGAACCGCAAAAGCAAAGCTTGTAAACGCAGGTTCCAGGAAAAAATACCAATTTTATGTAAATTTGCTATGCAATCAATGGAGATAAGACATAAAGTAATATTTTTAATGATGAAACTATGTGAAAGCTAAAATATCAAGGTACAAAGGGAAGAAGAAATAAAAGAGAAGAAAAAGAAATGACAGAGATATAAACAACAAAGCAATCCTAATAAAAGGTGGGACCCACCTTTTATTAGGATCACTTTGTTTTACTTTGTTTTTTGATATCTCAGCCATTTCAAAACCGATTTTCATCAAATAAACTTTGAATTCCTCTTAGAATTGTATATGTTCTCTAAAATGTCATAAGGTGGTTATAAAGTATCTCGCAGAAAGTTAAAAGCTGAATCCTCATCTCAACCAATACTATACCATCCCTTAAATTTGGAGCATGTGAAAGTGTTGTCTTCAGTAGATATGAAATGATTTATTACCATGCAGACATTTTGATATTTCTAAGTTGATACACTGAGCTGCAGATTGGGATTAGAAAAATCAATTCTAATACAAATAATCAGTTGAATGTCAATATTCTTGACAGAGAGTTTGTGCTTATGAAGTTGATGAATTTTTTTCATTCATTTCAAAATTTGTGCTCTTCACTGCAGATTTCTCACTATGCTACAAGATCATGCCTACTGATGTCATATTCAATGATCTAACAATTTTCCATAACTATTAAAATCTCAAATATGATATAGTTTTTCACATGAGGTCTCTGCCTTGGCATTTGCATCATTTCAAAGTTTGAGATCAAACTGTTTCTTGGTTGGATCTCCCTGAAAGTATCCAAAAGGTGTTGTTGTAAGGATACTGTATACGCCAATATTTTCGCGTACAGATATTTTCATGAATCACGGTATCAGTGGCATTTTTGCGTGTTGTTAAATTCGCGATTGATAGTAGTAGTAGGGTCTACTGCCAAGCCCGAGAAACACGTTCAAACACTTGCCAACGTACTCGTAACATTTTTCGATTTGCATTGTGACTTCCAAAAAACATGAAAATAGAAACGACACTGTAGAAGATTTATAAAATGAAACAATTACGGCATTAATTCACAAGTACTCAGTACCTACCAAATGTTGCAACAAATAGACGACAAAATTTCAGAGCTACGCTAGCGCTAGCAAAAGTTTTACATGCATCCTATATACACGGCCCTGTTGCTGTACACATAGTGTCGTGCTAGCTACACCTAGCTGCGCATGGCGTCTGCACGGCCCTGCGCATGTGCACACGGCGTCTGGTCGGGCTACATGTATCCCTAGGCCTCACCCGTGTACCCAACCACGTCGAGCCGGTGTTCGATCGTTCGCGTAGGGTAACGTAGCACGGAGATTGCACATTTTAATGCACGTTTAGCATCGTACTGCACTTCCACAATCGGTCGCACCCAAAGAGGGTTTTATAGAACCTCTTTGGTCGCACCGTAGCGTACGTACTAGTAATATAGTATGTGTATGCACTAGCCGATGTAACAGCCGCGTTCTGGTCCGGCCAGCGTTGGATGCATTTTGTCATCAATTTGCACATAAGGTATGACGGGGTAATATTTTCGCGAGTCTTTAATTTCGCAATCAGCCCGAAGCTTGTGAAATTCGCGAAAAATAAAATCCTCGCAAAAATAACGGCACATACAGTAATGCATGCTTTCATCAAGAATGACCTTCCAAGTTCAAAACAGAGATTTGTTCATTATACACCTTGTAAGAGTATGGATTATAGAGGAGTCATTGATGTTTTTTTTTCTTTCACACATATACTTTTGCCTGAGAGAAGCACACACTTCATGTAAAACTCTTACAAAGTAACTATGAATGAATGTCCAGGGCCAAAATGCAGAAAGGTTACTGAGGTCACTCAGTGGATAGTGTACCTGCCTTTCAGTCATATGGCTCATGTTTGGGTATGGGTTCGAACCCTATCTATTGATAGATTCATTCATAGATAGATATGTAGTAAATACAAGCTGATGAACATACATTGCAGCATTATTCAGATTATTTAAGATAACTTCAAGGTAGTGCTTGAAAAGAAAAAGATTGTTAAGCTCACAGTTCTTATTGCGATTAAATTGCGATGAAACTATTTCTTTGAATAGAAACTCGAATGGCATTGCCTGATGTTTTGACTTTACATCAAAATCTGAGTTTGGAAAGTCAGCCTTTGTATTCCAGTGTAATATGGAATTTCATCACGTGTGTGGTTTGTGGTGCTCTTACCATAAGCTTACTGTCAGAGTAACGTAAGTGCTGTAGAGATCTTTTTTTTTTAATGTAGGGAAGAGACTGATGTAAGATGCATATTAGATGGGTTCTTTACTCTCTCTCTCTCTCTTTCTCTCTGTAGTGAACAATGCATCATCAATGAGACATGTCATCAACAATACATGACTGGTTTGTTTCTCTAGGGTTATCATAAATACAGGAGGAGCCATGGGGTATGGAAATGAAAGCTCTGAGTTCACCCAAACAGAACCTCATCATATGACTAAGGCAAAGTGCGGTGAAAAGGGGATTATGGGGAATTGTGCTTATCAACTTCTCCCATAAGTGAGATATATTTTTCTTCTCTCCCCTCTGCTCTTCTTCATATTCTCCTTTGTATCCTATTGTGGGTGCATTACAATAGTTTAATGATTGAACTTTCTGTGAAAAAAAAAAAATTAATCAGTGCATCTTGATGAAAGTAAATTTGGGAAATTTTTTTTTTCTATGTGTTTGCCCTAACTCAAGTAGAATTTTATCATGATAGCTGAAAATTTGAGATTGCAAATTCTTCAGTATCTTGCCCAAAGCAAACCTCAATTTATTTCATGTTTGTTTTCACAATTTCAATACAGAAACATACACAAGTACCTGTTAGATATGAACTAATCATCATAAGCCGAGTGCTCATTTACAATATGGTGGACATGAATTGCTCTTAGAAAAAAAAATGAAACTGTACTATAGAAATAGACTATAATGACTACAATTATTTCTGCATACAAAATCTCTCTAGATTCATCTCCATCGTCTTCAGTGTTTTGTACCGATCATACTATCAGTCTTTCAAATGTTATTCTATTGTCTGTTGCATGTGATGATATGTAGATAAGCAAAGCAGACTAGAGGGATAAAGAGGAACAAAACAAGAAGAATAAGCATATAAAAAGGCTTTAGTGTGACAGGCTGACATATTAGATTCAACATCAGTTAAAATCCAGTTGTATGTTACATTCAATAGCTTTCAGAGATTCTTCCTATCCCACGCCACAGCAATATAACAAACACTTTAAAATAACTGTTAGTGCACCAACTGGTATTAGGACAGATATTCAATGAAATGCATTACGACAAGTAACTCCAAGCAAAAAGAAACCCCCTCCATCCCTTTCCCCCAAAAATATATAAACACATATATCAATGTTATTTTCTGCAAGTGAAGTTTCATCGATATGAATAGAATGCAACTGGTGTAGTAAAGTTAGCCACAGCTCTGTCATATAAAGCCATGTTATGTACAACACGTAGTGTATAACATGAAGAGACTGCAATTAATCAAAAAGAGTGCCTGTTGCATACAGTAGCCAACTGTTTGGTGATGAATTAGAGATGACTCAGGAACTATTCCTGAAAGGACACAGGGAAATGAATAGACTAGAAGTGATAGTTAGCTTTAAAAAAAAATTCTATATCCGGTTCCTCGGTGCAATTTGCAAGAGCGAGGACAACGAATGGCGCTAGGGGTCATCAAAAATACGAGTCAAGTGTGATTCATGCTTGTGGTGATGTCAAAAAGTTAGGACATGTGTAGTTTGTATTGGTTTTCGTTGTCATACTTTGACGTCATCCATCAAACTTTACATCAGCTTAGGCTGAAGGCAAATTTAAAGTGCTCAGTTATATCTAGCATTCTATATCTTTCTTTCGTCATTCACCCTCCCTCTATCTGCATTCCTCTCAGTTTTCTCTTTCTTTTTCTGTCTCTCACTCTTCTATCATTCTCTGTCACTCTTTTGCACTTCTATTTTTCTGTTCTGCCATATCCTTCTGTTTGCAAATTTAAAGGGAAGTGAAACCCAAATATACACGTGGATTGAGTGAATGCCGCAATATCAGTAGAGCACATCAGTGAAGTTTGAGGAAAATCGGACAATCTGTTGAAAAGTTATATATTTGTACAGTTTTATTGCAGTCAATGCTAGATGAGTAACATTATACAAATAGTGAATGTCACTAGTGCAGTGATACGAGGTTTCACATGAGGTGAAAAATAGAGGCGCTCTATTCAGTGAGGCGAAGCCAAGTTGAATAGTGTGCCTCATCTTTCACCGAGTGCAAAATCTTGTTCCATTTCACAAGTAAAGACCATACATTATTTGTTTTATACAATACCACAGATGTCAACAGATGTGATCCACATAGATTCTTGAATTCATTACAGAATTGGCAATCACTTTTTAACTGGTTCTTGAATTCATGCTGTGCAATGGACATACCAATGTATGCATATCATGCCTCACTCTAGACGACGAGTGTTGTACTGTACGTTACACATTACCCAAGTACACATTTGACAGCAGTTTACACGCAAATGATCCATTTAAAAGGACAGTCCTCACGAAATTTAAAAAAATATGTTGTTGTTGGTACCTCCAATGAACTACTTTCACCGAAAACAAACTTTCAAATCACCAAATAAGCTCATAAATTTTGGTTGAAAAAGTGTGTATCTGCATGGTGAATATGCTAATGAGCAAGTCCTGGCGGAGAGTCAGACGTCACCGATGCACAACTCTTCCCAGCCGTGTTCTGCTCGTTATCCATACTCACCCTAGTTACCCGGATGCATGAAGACGTCGATGGCTACTACGTGTAGTAGTATTTGACATTGTTTCTACGTTGTGTGTGTGTGTGTGTGTGTGTGTGTGTGTGTGTGTGTGTGTGTGTGTGTGTGTGTATGTATTGTGCATTATAGTCGTACAGTACACGTGTGGACGGTACAACTAGATCTACGGTAGATACCCCGTACGCGGTTTGCCCTTCCCACTTTTCCAGTCTATCATAAGCGCAGCTGCAGCACCGCTCATGCATGTTCTAGTACATACAGATTGTAGGTAGAAATGGTTCAACTGCATTCAGCGTCGTCTGGTCAGGCTATCTTACATCAGTTGTTTTGCTCGAATCGTGCAGAAAATTTCCCAGGAAAATCCTTTTTTCCGTCCCAGACCCACGAAAGTATCATGAAAGGTGAGCTGTATCGCTGGGAAATCTCGGTACAACGATGCCGAACATAAGATACTTAGGGCCTACAAAATATCGATATCGTGTTGTGACCTATCTGTGCGTGGACCATTTGAGAAACGATGTTTTTACGTGGACCGGCAGGCTGTGGCCCTCCGGTTATAAACCGAGAAAACTCCTGAAGCCAGATGCAATCCCGACCTTTGCTCACATGAGTTATAAAACAGAAACACCTCAAGCATCGACTTCGAAGAGAACCTAGGGAAAAAGCGTAGAGAGGTAAGGAAAGTGGATAGCTATGTTTCATTTACCGTGGGGCTGCAGCCGGGGTTGGACTGCAGTACAATGCCACTGAGCTAGCTGCTGCCAGTGCTGACTGGACATGCACGGCAAAGTGGTGCGAAATCATAACCCTACGACCCCCTGTGTTTACCCTTCCCGGCTCACGTCGAGGAAAGGCGATATCTGACTACTTACAAAAATATTGAGATACAAACAATATTTTCTTTGAAGAATTCGACTCTCTCATGCACAGGTTATCTTCGGCAAAATCAGCTAGACGGAATACTAGTACTGTGTACATTAGTATGGTAAGAATTCGCGCGCGAGAGTGGTTTCTACGCTAAGAAGTATGCAACACGGACGGAAGCTAGAAAAGGACCGTGCCTATTTGATGTGAAGTTCATGGTATATTTGGTTTGAAAATACATATAAATTTATGTTAACAATATCAATTTTTCATGAATTATATATATCGAAGCTTGAAACATTTTGTTTGAAATAATAAAACCACAAACTTTCACATTATATGATAAAATTGCAACTAATCATTTCAACACGTAAATTGGTTTTTAGAGGCACGGCTGTCAACTTGGTGAGTAGGGCATGCACTACGTAGCATCTTTTTGCCGGCTCTTACACGATCGCTTGCAGGAATTACTTTTCAAAAATCGCGTACGGAGACAGTTTTTCATTTACATGCGTATAAACTGGTGAAAGGTTATGTTTTTTACTCTTCTTAATTATCATTACAGTGAAAATCTCAGGACTGCTTCCCTTTAAGTGGACACATAAGGCTACTGGCATACACACATGCTGAAATAGATATTGCGACACACACACAAATACACAGAGACTTGCACATTTACTACTACTTTAGTATTCCTAGTATTTATCAGCTGACGAAGGACATCATTGAACCTATTCAAAATGTGCATGAAAACTATGAAGATATTTCTTCATGTCTTAGAATTTGTTCTAGCCAATAAAAAAAAAGTACAAAATCTGAAAAAAAAAGATAATGTACTGTGAATATTTCTCCTTTTGCAGTACCCATGGACTTGATTGGTTAAGAGTTGGATTAGATAATCACCTCAAGTAGAGTAAATAGTGAAGCTCTAATATAAAGAATTAAAACAGCCATTTTCTCAGTGTAATTCGGTATTTCCCTGGTTTGACAGGTTTTGGAATTGAATTGATTCTGCATCAGCTAATCCTGATTCATGGATGTAAACAGGAAGTTTTAGGCAATTCAACGGCGACATGCTGAACACTCTTTGTCTTTGTCTACTTGCCAGTTTTAGGAAATTTATCACCTTTACACTAGTCAGAGAAAGAGAAAGAAGATGAATCCCTGAGGACAGTGGGAAAATGAACTCTGGTTCTGAGAAACATTGACTCAGAATCATAAAATCTGTCCATTTTGGCACCCGTCTTGCAGCAAGAGTATTGATTCAGCAGGCAACAGCATCAGTAATTACTTTTACTCCCCTGTCAGGCATACCGGGAAAGAGGCGGTGAAAATATATGGCGTGTGATAGATCCCTAGTTTCATTGCCAAGCAGGAACCCTTCGCAAGTGTGTAATTATGAGTGAAAGGAGGTGCATAATGCAAACTTTGAAACGATTTTGGCCTTCGCTGGTGGTATTACAGTTGTCAAAGAGGGAAATATTCCTGTGTGTTTATGTTTGTCACAAGATATCGCCATGATGAAAAAAAAAGATAATGGTTTGAGATGTGCGATCGAGAAGTTGAAGTTCCAGTACTCACGGCGACAGCCACAAGAATTGAGGATTGGGCTTATGCATGATCTGATTTGCCAGCTTGGAGTTGAGGACAGCATCCTAATGAAGTCCTACCAGCTGAGGATGAACTCTTGCCATAATCAGGTTTCTGTCTGGCTTACTATTAACCCGTTGAAGACGAGTCTTGAGAATACTCGGGCAGGTGTCTATGGAAAATGCGTGTTATAGCAAAATCAGTCTGTCCTCAATGGGCCAAACTTGTCACCAATATTCCCATTCTTTTTCGTTTTCTCAGCTCAGATGAAATATACCCTCATCAGTGTTGGCTTCAATGTCTGTCAGCAAGTCCGAAAATCTTCTCTTTTATTCTTTTTTTTCGTGTAACAGAGCATGGTGAATCATAATCTTTCCCAGTATTTACATAAAACTGTGATTTCATTGCAGTTCTCCAGAACTGTGACTACATAGCAAGTCTTTAAAACTGTGAATACATAGCATCGGCATTCCTGTCCTTGGATTCCAGCTATTTTACAACCCAGGCTAGAGTAATGCAATAAAGATGCTACAGTTTGTGTTTGGATTGGTGCTGCAGTGAAGGATGTCAGTGTTTACTATTACACAGATCAGTGGTACAAGATGTGAGGCTGTTTTGTTGTTTTGGGCTTTTTTTATCCCAATCTGTATTTCTTGTTATCAGGAGAGCTAGTGTGAGTGGATATGAGTCAGTCAGTGACTTGGGATGCATTCCCGTCTGTCCGCACAAATCTCCCTAGACGAATGACCTGAAAAGCGCAGCTTGTTTTTTCACTATTCTGCATTGATACTCTCTGTCAAACTCCCGGACAGGCAGTTATCAAGCCCGTCGTATATCATGGAGACTTAAGTGTTGCGTTGAAATGCTGCAGTGATAAAGCGTGGCTTCCTGCCGAGGGTATTTAATATTCAGAGTTGCAGGGGGGAGGGGAGAGGTATTTGGCAGCATCTGGTATGGCTTACCTCAGGTTATTCTCAGCAGGGGAGAAGAAACCATCCTGTAATCTTGAGGAAAAAAGCTGGCAAAGCAAGGACAAAGAAGGGGTTGCATTTGTGCTTCAATGGCATGACAGATGTGTACAGATTATGGATATATACTTCCTAGACTAAAATCTGACAATCCTCCACCAGCAGGAATATTTGTCAACACAGTTTGCAAATGTCGCATGTGATTTCAGCGAAGCTCAACATAAATGCGTCTCGTTCAGTATTCATATTTTCATACAATAAGTCTGCCTGAAGTCTCTGTAATTCCATAAGATCTTTGCTAGGCCTTATGATGCAGAACACACATGAATTGTGTCAATTCAATTTGGTAAGTTGTTGATTTTGAACAAGACTGTGGTGTTTCCCATGGACTGTTGTAGCTAGCAGCAAATTTGTTTGATCTTGTTCTTTGAATATTGGTAAGTTTTCGTTACCAATATTTCTGTCCATCTTAAGTAATCACCTTCTTGTGAGATATACCAGTAAATACACACTGAGAGGGAAAAAAAATGCTTTCACAGCAACCAAATATACTTTTTTTTAAAATTCACACACACACACACTCATGAATTATGAAGATATGAGGTGTTCAGTGTCTATTTCGTGACATTTTCATGCACTGTAATGTAAAATACATCACTTTTTTTTTCTTGTACAATGTAGACCTAAATTAGATTTTCCAATATGTTAAAAGGAGGCATAATGTGACTGCATGTGGTTGAGGCTTTATAACACTTGACCTTTCACCACGGACCCTCTTGTAGAAGCCCTACCCCTGGCCCCACCGACAAGGCACAAATTGACCTTGACAGGTGTATGGGGTACCTCGCCGACCGACACCCTGCCTGATGCTTAGTCACCACCACCACCTCGCTGCAATGATCTCCACTTTATCGATTCTGGAGGGATGTTTACAGCTTTCACGCTCTCTTCAAGGCAGAGAACTGTTCTAAACCAAACATCTCATCCCCTCAACATAGCCCTACCCCCTTTCCTCTCTCCTCCTCTCCCATCCCCTCCCCATCCCAGCTTTGCTCTCTCCCTCTATCCAGAGAATTTTTCCATTTATCATTTTCTGAGGGACTGTATCAACAATTGGAAAGGTGCAAATGTGACACATATTCTACTTTACTTCATACTACAAGAGTTCAAAAGTTCAAAAGTAAAAAAAAAAATGATGACTATCAAAACCATGTATCTTCAAAGATATTCCTCTTCTGTCTAGAGGGGGGAGTAGATGTAATCTATCCACAGTGCCATACCCTTCTATTTCTCTTCTTTGTGATTTTAGCCAACTTTGTCATTTAAGGTAATATGAAATGTCTTCAAAAAAAAAATTATCCAAAAAAAAATCCTGAATTCATGCAGCTTGTTGATGAAGGGGAAAAGCTAACACAGTCAATATATCTTTGTACAAAAAAAGAAAGATCTTGTTTTGTTTTGCTTGTCAATCACAATCATTAAAGTACAGATTTTAACCATTTCTATGGTTACAGGTTTTGCCAATTTAGAATTATTCTGTGTGAAAGGTTTTCTTAGCCTTTAATATCGAGTTTTATCAAGCAAGGAATGAAAAATGAATGATTTGCAATTATACATTTGATTGATGATCATTTACATTTTCTTGCTTATTTGTCGAACAGGATCATTTAAATGGCAACATGTACCTAGCATTGGGACATTCAAAACAGTTCAGGCATGAAACTAGGTCTTGACATTTAAAGATATCATGTAGCCATATTTTTTTTCCCACCATAGCTGGTTGAGAGAGTAATATGCTCCACATACATCATGAGTTATATTGTGTTGTGTTATGATGTATGTTTGATGTAATTGTGATCCATGAGAGAGAAGTCAGAATATTTCTTGTAGGTACCAATCGAGCAGTCAACTGCTCTCTGGATGATTAGAAACATTGATGGAAGCTCTGACTCCTTGGGGCATGGTATGGATTTCATACTTTGATGTGATTTCATGTATCGATGTTAGCATTTCCAGTTTTTGTTCGATATTGCAAATCACTACAAACCCTGCAGCGTTATCTGTATTGGCTTTGAGGTTTCTTGAGCTGGTGACCTATTTTCATTTCTTTTCCCCCATATCTGTCATAAGCTAAAATCTTTCATATATACATTTCTCTAAGTTACAGTCTTCAGGACAGCACATTGAAAATGAAGGAAAATCGGGTCGCCTCAATATTCAGGTATACGGGAAGGAGGCTGATTGCCCAAAAGATTTGATTAAGTGAAGCATAGTCTTGCTTTCAGACAAGACATTTGTACTTTTTTTAGTTAAACAGCTACAGAGCATACAATTAACTCAAAGAATACACTTTGTGCTTGGGGTAGGGTATTTCTAAGACTAACACTCAAGCTTGTGTGATTGGTAAACTATAGATTTATCAACATGAAGCTGATCGTGGCTATCATATCAATCGATTCCAGAGAGAGAGAAAAACCTGTACAGCTTTTTCATTAATGCACAGCGTAGAGACCACAGTGATCAATATCATGGTTGAGTTTCTAGGACACACTGAGTGGTAAGGGAAACTTTTAGGCCCATTCACACTTGCGGTGAAATGCTGCATTTTTTCAAGCGGTGTGAATGTGAATGCAAATACACTTGTACCAAGGTATATGGGATGGTAATTCAACTTTCACATAAAATATGCATGCGATCAAGTGTGAATCGTACCACAAAATACCACCCACTGCACTGCGGTGTATTTCTCACATGGCCTAACACGCTTCCTGTCTCCTTCCCATAGGAGATATGCATATGTGCAGCCCTTACCTCAGAGAAGTGTACTTTTGGGCCAAAAATCCTGTGGTACCACATTATTTTTTTTAATGAAGACAGTAACAATCGAAATCACGTTCTGTTACTATGGCATATAATCACCAATAACCAGTGAATGATATATAATAGCAATGGTACATTGTAACTCTGATGTGAATGCATCTAATGTCTACATCTAATGTAGATGTGAAATTAGCAGTCAATGCTCTCATTTGTTTTGCTTGTATGTATGCTTGTGTATAAGTGTGTTTTATGTACATATTTTCAGATTAATACCTTTTGTTTGTTACTTTTTGGCTCATACTAG
The DNA here is from genome assembly GCF_040938485.1 of Diadema antillarum. NCBI lineage: Eukaryota > Metazoa > Echinodermata > Echinoidea > Diadematoida > Diadematidae > Diadema > Diadema antillarum. The sequence goes on along the minus strand of NW_027272479.1, from coordinate 26,195 downwards.
GGTCAAAGCAGTAGTAGGGGGCACTAAGAATGCAAACATAGCATTTGGTTTCTTTCCAAAGATCTTTGTTTTTCATCTTTGAGACACCATTGTACCATGTGAACATTAACATATTGGTGTTCAGCATATATTCTATATTGCAATGTGCAATTGAAATTTATAGTGGTAAGCATTTGTATATATCATTATTTATTGAACTGATGTCACAACAATTGTAATTCCTTTGAGAAATTTGGAAATATGAAGAAAAACTGACTTGAATTGAATATGCTGCAAAGAGAATATCTTAGTTTACCTTAAGTGATAAAGATAAGTTGCTTTGGTCTATTCTGTGCCAAAAGTTAACATTTGGAAGAAGTCTAAGAATGCATTTTGTTTGTAACAACCATGCACAAGATGAGATGACTTCTCAGAGAAATATTTTTCGGTTAGAAATTCCAAGTACTGGCGGGTGCACACTTTGTTGCACTGCGGTGGCCAATAAAGACAAACAATTCTTCCCAATTAGAGCTGACAGTCTTCAAAGGTCTCGTACAGCATCATCTTTATCTACACCTCTCTCTCAAGCAGTCCTTTCCCACTGACCTTTAGCTGGCTAGGAAGTACGATGACTTCAACAAAAAGAACCTCCCCCCGAAAAACACCAAAAAATTACCACTCCAGCATGAGGCCACCTGAGAAATTTGATTTTGTTCCACGGGATTCCTTGTTATTGGTCTGCACAATCTCCGACCCTTGCCGGTCTCTTCCAGTTCATAGGAGCTGGTTTGCGATCGTGTAGTTGGTTTATTTCCTCCACTCGTGACAAATCCAGATGGGGCATTCAGATTCATCTTGTATCTACATTGTCCCAGAGTTTTATTTGATGCTCTGTATTTTATTTGATGCCGCTTCTTTTATGGGTTCAACATTGATTCTATTTCTGCAGTAATGAATTCTACTCTAAAGTTGATTCCAAATTTCATTGTTCATTGCAAGGACATGCATACTTTGTACATACTTGAGCACAGTATATGTAGTTATGTAAAGATTTTTGTCCTCCTCTGAAAAAAAAAAAAAATCTCCTGTAGGGTTAGCAGTGCTTCAGAGCAGTTGTAAAGCTACAATGTTGTCTTGGGACCAAAATTTTATTTGTACAAGCAGATGAAGACAGAGGTACCATATTTACCAATGACAAGGCAGAAAATAAAGCGTTAAACTCTGGACGCAGCCTAGACACATCAGCACGACAAACGATGGTTTGTTGATTTTTCTTCAAAATTGCGACACAAAGGTTACATCATTTAGTTTGCACAAGACACTTTGAATTAACAATAACATTTAAAAAAAGTTAGGAAACAGGCAAAACCAGGCAGAAATGCAAATTAAGTTTGTTGTCAAAATTAAGAAAAGTGATGAAAGTTTTAACTGGAATAAAATCCTTCCACAGTTCAAAATCCAAAGTCAGGATGTGGCTTTTATGGAGGTGCAATTTCCGGGAAATATGGTACTTACTTGAGTGTATGTATGCATCGCTGCAAGGATATTTTCTGACTATTTTGAAAGGTGGAAGAAAAGAAGAGGAAGAAAAAAAATGAGATGAAAGATAGTAAAATGTGACAAAGAAAGAGAGAAACAGTAAGACACACACATACACACAAACACACACATCTACATTCCCATTTAATTTTTGTACAACAAAATTCTGTTAAGATAAAATCCCACAGTGTATTACCCCATGAGTTTCAGAGCTTTTGACGCAAGAAATGCATGAGGAACTTTGTAAAGCTCATATCTATCGATGAGTAAAGCTTTTATGAACAATTGTCACTGATTTATACAGTTTTTATTATGGAAGTGGTGCGGGGAAGGGGGGATGTAAGAGAAACCCAATGAAGACATTGTGGCATGCTGATAGCATTGATACCAAAAAGATCTTGTGATCACTGTTGTTCATATTTAGAAGGTTCCCTTAAGTGTAGAATTATTTCATGTGTATGGAGATGGGGGAAGGGGTACATAGGGTGCTACCATTCACACTTACACTATCATTACACTATCATTACACTATCATTACACTATCATTACACTATCATTACACTATCATTACACTATCATTACACTGTCATTACACTATCAGTACACTATCATTCACACTAGGACATTAATGAGATGAGCACTGGTGTCATCTCCTTGTAATGCTGGTACACGATAAAGGCAAGAATGCGTATAAGATATTATTGATGGGACAGAACACAAATGCAGACTACTTCCTTAGTTTTCCTCCACAGCATACTGAAGAAAATCGACTTTGTTGTGTGTAGTCTTTATGCTCATGTCTAGTTTTATACACGCATCATCGCTTTGGACATTTGAATCTAATCATTTCAGATTTCCATCAGTCGTCAGTTAAATGTGTGATGACTTTTCCTTCAAATTCAAGTCAAATAAATAAGATGTTGATGATGAATTCCGACAGACATCAGAATGTGACAATGTTATGCAGAGCGCGAGCATATGAGATGGCATTGCATTTGCACATGTTGACATTGAAAAGCAAAAGATAAGGGAGAAATTGTTTACCAGTGGAAAACTTGAAGCATACTAGAGAAAGTTGACTTTGTTCTTGTTCTTTGCAGTCTTTGTGTTCATGCTTAGTTTTATACCTGCATCATCACTTTGGAAGTTGGAATCTAATCACCTCTGATATCCATCAGTTGTCAGTTAAATATATGACGACTGTTCCTTCAAATTCAAGTCAAATAAACAGGATGTTGATTATGAATTCCAACAGAAGTGAGAATGTGACAATGCTTATGCACAACTTGAGCATGTAAGCTGGCATTGTATGTGCACACATTGGCATTGAAAAGCAAAAGATAGGAGACAAATTGTTTACCAGTGAAAAGCGTGGAGCATACTAGAGAAAGTTGACTTTGGTGTTGTTGTTGTTGTTTGCAATCTTTGTGCTGATGCCTAGTTTTACACCCACATCATCACTTTGGAAGTTGGAATCTAATCACCTCTGATCTCCAACAGTCATCATTGTGTGATGCCTTATCCTTCAAAGTCAAATTAATAGGATATTGATTATGAATTCTGACAGAAGTCAGAATGTGACAATTCTTATGCGTAGCATTAGCATTTAAGTTGCCAAGTTGTAAAGAAAAATATAAGGACAAAATGCATATCAGTGGGTAGCTTGGAGTTTGGGGAATTTAGATACACCAAATTAGAGATTCAACGTCAAGCATCATGATGACAGTTGGCGTTGAAAGAAACATGATGAATTAATGATGATATATATTGACATTATGAGTGCAAGACATGCAAACAAGATGAAACTAATGGACAAGGGAAGCAGGCCAGGGGATGTACTGATTGGCAGTTTTAGCACAGTAGGGGTGGAGGGTGACATTAGTTTACAAGTTATACTGTGAACACAATTTTAGTAATGACTAGATTCAGCTTTAAGCATAGCGACAGTGATCAAGTGAGCCAAGGTGAAAAGCTTACATCAAGGCTACCACTAAGCAAAATGTCAGTCACAAAACCAGGTAAAAATAAAAGGATTTTAGAAGAAAATTATACAATCCAAAATTTGACTGCACACATGGTTTAAGCACTGTGCTATCACGCTTTTTGCATTATTTGTAGTGATATATGTATCATGTGTGTAAATATAATGCATATCACTAGCGGTACGTGTTTGATGGCACTGTATCAAGGGATGGTGCGGTCCCTCATGTTTTAAACATTGGAAAATGCAAAGCCTTGTGGGATTGACAGTGCAGGCATTAAAAGTTTTTTTTTAAGTCTTATTTCCATTTATTTCTTACAGAGCATTGCATCCATGCCATGGGTAGCAGAGCAAATTTCCCAGTTTCTAATATTTGTATAATGAGGATTTTTTTTCCCCCTGACAAATGGTCTGTTGACAATGCCACTATGGCGGAAATCTGAAGATAGCATTCTGAGGGAAGGAGCAAGCTTTTATTGCAAGGTGGTCGCTTGTCTTTCATTCCTGTATAAGGCTCCAATTTTTTAAGCAATGGAAATAAGTGACATATAGCACAAACTGTCAAATGGTATTCATTCAAAAGGTATAAAATGTGAATATGAAGGTTATGGCAAAATCTTTTTATCTGTATCTAAGCCTGATCCATCATATACGCAGAGTCACAATTTATGATATGACGTGTCTCGACTTCTGACGAGACACCAATGATAGAAAATAAGCAGTCATAGTTCATATGCATCAGACTACTTAAGGTAGACACCTAGGTCAGTGGAGTGTAGGGTGTAAACACCAAATGCTAGAGATTCACAACTTGACCATAAAAGCAAAGGAAAATGGATTAAGGAATAAGTCTGTAGTTTATGTTAGTTTTGGGAGCTGGTGGAAAGATATAGAAATTTTATGTGAATTTTCCATGCCAGTCTTGGAGTACCAGGAATAACATATTATGATTGTTCATGCTGTGTTACAGGCTATGTGAGAATCTAATCACAAATGCATGTGACTGATAGATCTGCCAAGATCACCATTACATGTTGGAAACTATGATGCAACATACACTCCGTGTTACAGAACACATTTTCCCAAGGGGCTGTAAAATAATCAGAGCCTTGCGGCACATTGTATTCCTTGCTCCGTATCTTTGGTACGAGATACATTTGGCAAAATGACAATAGCTACTCAAAACTTGTAGCTTCCATCCCTTTGGTGTTGGAAATTTAGATATCTGCAAATTTTACTGATGATAGAACTCTGTAATATGTGACCCTGCACCTCAAAACAAACAAAAAGTCGCCAGACATGAATTTTTAGTTAAGACCATATTCTCAAAGAGCAGACTTTAAGCTTTAAAATGATGTACAGTTCAAATCAAATGGACTCTCCTAACCTATCTAAATATTGGAAAGAAAACACAAACTCAGGAAAAGTGTGAATTGAGAAAAGAGGCTCTGAAGTACAGTGTCTATTCAAGCGCTTAATCTTTACCAAACCGTGCTGGCTGTGCAATGAATGGGACAAAAAAACAGGAAGTAAACCACCAGAGTAACAACAATGAAGGGATTATCAGATTAAACTGAAATTAAGCATGCCTCATTAACACATTCTGTTCATAATTAATGCCAACTTTCAAACCAGTAGCACTATTCTTTCAAAAGTTATTAGAGTTGAAAGTGAAGAGTGTGGACAAGGTTTTTCAGAAATGAAAAAGGGATTCTAAAGACACACCTAATCACTCTATTCTACCAAAAATGTACGAGATAAACTGCTAAAAAACACACTTTACTGCCCGTTTTATGATACCAATTTTTAGCATAATGTAAAAGAAGACCCGCTCTTTCAGAAAAGATGAAAAAGTCAAGTTCGGCTAGGTCGACCCATTTCACTTATTTTCAGTCCTCACGCAAAATCAGTGTGTGCGACTTTATGTTCGTTTTGAGGTGCACGGTCACATATGTAGCATTTAACTCATTTTTTCAGTCTATTACTAAGTAAATTGTATTGTAAAAAAAGATACAAAACCCCTCAAAACGTCTGTCCAGGAGTCTAGACAAAAAATGTGGACTGCGATCCAGTTGCAAATCTTAACAGCGGACAGCATGATTCAGCATGCACTGCACCACATAGCTAATGCCAAGCGGCGGAAATCCGTCGATCAGAACCCTTCTCTCTCTGTATAACTTACTCCAGATATTTTGACAGAGTGCATTTTTTTTTACCTCATCCCTGTAAACACTAGACACTCAGCCCTCCAGTGAGTCGCCTCTGTGTGATAGTGTAGCTTCAGCCTTTCGTTAGCATGATTAATGGAGAGTTAAAGGCAAGACGTGGATATATTCAGTATCAAACGCTCATGCATTTCCTTTCTTCTGCAGATTTTGAAGTTATAAGATGCATCCAGCATTGATGTTTATGCAAAGTCACTTGACACTTGATGTATATTGCAACACTCGATCAATATCATACAACCACAGCTAATTCCATGTTGTATTATGCAGTGATTTGATCCTGATTCATGAAATGTCCAGATTCTAGATCCTTGTTTCTAGAAATATTCTTTTATTTTGCCCACCTAAGGCAAGGCTTACAGTCCAGCTGCAAACAAGTTGCACAAACAAGTTACATTGAGTTTGAAAAGATGGTTTTGACTATCAGTGATGGTATGATCAGAAAATCTTACATGATTGTCATAGACAACTATTAAAAGTGGATGTCTGGAGCCTGTTTGGCATTAAGGGTAATTGGTGATTTCCAGAATTAGTCCTATACTAGATGTACAATTTTTTTTTCAGTTATTTCATGCATGATCTAGGATTTTTGTTCAGAAGTCATGAGCTAGCACTGCTTGAAGCAGTGCTCCAACAGTTAAAATGGATTGGAATGATAACTTCACAGCAATGTTTTTAATTTTTTATCAGCCTTGTACTCATTTAACTTGCCATGCTATTTCAATGGCATCTAGGTAATACCTCCCTCCCCCCCCCCCAACAGAAAAAGAGGGAAAATATGAACTTGATTCAAAATTTGACAACCCACTCAGGCATAGGAATGTCACAGTCTTTCATGAATGCCATTATGAATTAGGAGAAGAGGATAATACCTACTCATCGACAGTAAGTTTCTGGATGACTATGCCACTTGCGAGAGAAAGCTAGCCGGCAGATATGTGCTTGCAAATAAAACTCATAGGCCCGAATTCATGAAGGTGGTACAAATGAAACCATGGTTTAAACCATGGACAAAAACCATGGAGCACCAAGTGTCACACGGAATATTTCGTTACGAAATTGATCATTTCGTCGACAAAATGACCGTTTCGTTAACGAAATTATAATTTCGTGGACGAAATGTTCATTTAGTTACAAAATGTTGTCATTTCATTACAAAATAATCATTTCATCGACAAAAAGACTGATTGTGTAATGAAATGTTTCGTGCGACACTTGGCGCTCCATGGTTTTTGTCCATGGTTTAAACCATGGTTTCATTTGTACCACCTTCGTGAATTCGGGCCATAGAGGGTTAAGATAAAGACGGAGAAATCATAAGGTTTTTTGTATTGTCTTGGAACAATACGTTGCATTTTCTCTCTGCAGTTGTTACTTTACTGTAAAAGAGGAAATTTTTGCAGTGTGAAAATTGTTAATTTTGCACAACATGAAACTAGCACAAAAATAAAAGGACGTGAATATTTTCGTATGTGATATGTATTACTATCTTATATTTTTGATTACCTGGAATTAAAAACACATGAAAGCCATTTAACCACACTGAGCATGAAAAATTACTTATTGATGCAAAAATTCAACATTTATGAACCTTCAAGCATCATATAACATTTACAGTAGTTGAAAGATATCCATTCTTTGATGTCTCTACTTTTGTTGCTTCTCTGTTACTGCAAGTGTGGTTGGGACCACCTGCAGATGATATTAGATTAAATGACAGTGGCATTCATGATGTCTCTATCAAGGCCTAGCGTTGAGGGACATCCCAGTCCTGTCTCTTACAAGATGATGAGAGTTATATGATGCTTCCATGGAGCCGTTGTCCTCAATGAGTTCTGTCATCCATTCTGAGTCTTCCCCGCAGCCCTCCTCTTTAGCATTTGGGGTTTTTTTTAGCGCTCCTGGTTTATCCATCTTCATCACCATCATCATCATCATCAGAATCGGCGTGGGAGGATGCAGTTGAGCACGTCGCGCGCGTGTATGTCTGCGAATCTCCTCCGTTGTCGAGGCAAACCCGCAGACTTATCACGTGACGCAGACTTGGACTGCGTTCTGAAATGTTCCCATGGGCTTTCTCTTTGTCGGTTGCTGATCTGATGAGCTGCTGCCTACTTGGGAAGTTTCGCGCTTCATTAGCGATCAAATAATGACAAGTGCAGTAGTTTTGAAGGTGAATTCTGAATGCCACCACCCCCTTCTTTTTTTTCTCTCTATTTTAGGGTTTTGTTTTTTCTTATTTTAGGGGTTTTTTTTCTCCCAGGTATCTTGGGCCTGTTTTAACCACACTCGTCTTCATTTAGTATCCTAATCAAGAATGAAATCGAGCTTGTAGTAAGTAGTCATGGCTCCAGTCTTTTTCTGCTGATTAGCCAAAGCAGCGTGACATATTGCGCTGTAAATATGAACTGTGCGCTGTAATTTTATGCTTCCTTGCTTTTATTACCGTCGTCTAATGACACCATTTTGCTCTTGGTGCTTTCATGTTTATATTGTACAACATTTCATGTTTGTATTGTACCATGAAACCTGTACAAATATATTCTGTGTGTGAATTTGAGTACCCTTCAGGTCACTCTGCCTAGTATTATTGGATTGGTTTGCTACTCCCATTTTCATCATCATCAACTTTTTGCCTGAAATGAAATTGAGAGAGTTGAATGGATTATACCTTCTGTACTATTTTTACATTGATTAATTCTGCAGATGTGTTAAGCATGAAAACAAATGCTGTATGTTTGTACATTTATGTGTGTATAATGTACAAATTGTTGGAATAATGTGTGAATGTGCATGCAAATATGAATGCAAATGAATTTATATATGTTTGTTTGTATGCCCATAAATAAAACTTACATCAAAACTTTGAATTGCTACCAAGCTGTCCTTTTTCATTGACCTAAGGAGGGCTCAAGTACAATATAAAGATACGAAATTTCACAGATCTCCAGCTGCATATACATGTATTCAATGTGCACAAAAACAAAGTTGAATGTTCTAGTATAGCTTTAATAGATTCTTGCTAATGGACAGAATGTCTAATCAGGATGTTTTTACAGTAATTCAAAAGATGTATGCACTGGACTGGCTCTGTAGTGTATTCAGATTTGAGCATGCTTTGTTCACAAGAGTTACCCTTGACAAGAAACATCCCTAAATTGAAATGAATTACAGAAAAAGTGTAATGTGCATTACGATAATATGGTGATTCTATTTTGTTGAAAATGACTTACGTTCAAACATCTTGTATCACTTGCCCTTCACTCAGGCATTTTATTATTTTTTTTTGTGGGGGGATAATATAATGCAATTCAATAACAAACACAAAAAGGTTCTGACCAAGTGATTAGGATGGTTGCCTTGCTAGCCACAAACCTCCATTTTGAAAGTTTTTATTTCTCTTTTTTTAGGGGGGGAGGGGGAGGCATGCAGCCTTGGCTTTAATGGCATAGATGCATCATTTGATTAGATTTGGAAATATGTGGATGCATAGTCCTCCTGAGTATATTTTTTCCCCACAATGTCATTTGGAACTCAGCCAAAAAAAGAAAGGAAAAGAAAAGAAAACTGAGAGAGAGAGGAATAATACTGCAGGGCAAGGCAGAAAGCTGTGCCTAGCCAGAAGCTGGTCAGGAGGCCCTCGGAGAGACTTATGTGTTTGCTCTGCTCCTCTGATTGTTGTCATGACGATTGATAATCAATACTGACAGCATCCTCCGTCTTGCCCCTCTGTCTTGCCCTCCTCCACGGACCACCAGTGTCGCTCCTCCCCGTTTGCTCCCCTTTCTTCCTTTATCCGATGTCGTCACAGTTGTTTAAGGAGGCAGCCTTCAGAGACCTGTTGTGGCCGGGCTGTGCCTTGCCTCCCTGGCCCACGGGGAGCTACCCTTTCCTGTTTTCACAAGCTTCTCAAAATTTGTCAGTGGGGCATTTGAGAGTGACATACATTTGATATGACCGTACATCTTTCCTCTTTGGTTTTTTTTTCTGTTTTGTGATGGTTTCTAAGCCAGCATCGACTGATTTTTCTATCACACTCTGCCCTGGGATCTTCCATTAACAGCATTGTAGATTCAGGAAGCATGCCGCAGGAACAACAGCATGCATTATTTGTCTTTGTATAAAGAGTTTGGTCTTACTGCAAAGTTATTAACCCCTTTTTTCACTGCTACACTTTACAGAGCATCTTGTGTTACATTTTGTATGAACTCAGGTTTCCATTAATTAATATCCAACACTTGTAATATATTATATTTTCCTACCTCTCTATTTCCTCTGCTTTTATAGTATTTTCTGGAATTAGCCTGGCCTGTTTTACTTTGTTTCATTTTATCAGAGCAGTGAATTCCCCGGCTGGCTGTTTCTCGGCTCAAATTGTGGGAGATGTGTGGCCTCCGTCATCAGCCCGCGGCCAATGTCGCAACTCGTTCATCTTCAGTTTAAGTGAAAAGCGGAAGACCTCCGCCGCAGATGATACAAGAGGGAATTCAATCCCCAGGCACACAAAAGAGACACACGAAAAATCAGTCTGATTGTTCAAAGATATTGTATCACAAATGGCAGTGGTTAAGTGGCACACTTCTTGTCTGAATTAAGTGTGCCTTATGTGTCTTTGTGTGTGTGTGTGGTTGTGTGTGCATGTGTGTGTGTATGTTTGTTAATGTCATTAAATCACAGTTTAAATGTAAGTAAAGGGGGAAAGGTCTTCTTTTTTTTGGCCATGATGAGACACATCTTGCTCATCTCAGTTGGAGAGAGGATCAAATTTTGCCTTTCAATGTGAATTATCTTCTTTACTTCACTGTGTGTTTATTCAGTGTGACCTGTGTTGAAGAAATTTTTGTCTTTGCTCAGATTTGTTTACCAGAAGAATGTTCTAATTCAAAACAAAAAAAAAAACAGAAAAAAGAAAGCATTGATCCAGTGATGCTTATGCAGATACTGTAACCATCAAAGTCAGTGGAGCCATTTCTTTATGTTATCTTTTAGTAATTTGTGGTTGTAGGAAAGAGCTTCCTTCTAAGTTTAGACTTCTAATGAGTTGTTTGTCAATGATTCATGGCTTTCTTTCATGAGATTCAAAAAGTGGAAATGGTCCGGAGAATAAGAGCTGCGAGATTCATTCTGAATCACTGCCATAATACCTCAAGTGTCACTAAAATGCTGCGAGAACTTGATTGGACAACTCTCGAACAGCGCAGAGAAAATGACAGGCTAACCATGATGTACAAAATACACAATAATCTTACTCATCTTTCGGCACAGGACTTTAATATCAAACAGGTTACTCAGTTGATGAGAGTCACCAACCACATTCCTATCAGATACCATACTCGAGAACTGATTCACATCACCATTCGTTCTTTCCAAGAACAGCGAGGAGCTGGAATTCCCTGTCCTCGGAAATTGTTGCAGCACCGTCTGTGGGAGCATTCCGTAACCGACTTGCGGTTGATCACAGTGGCTAGTCTTTGTTTGTCATATTTGTTATGTGCTTGTAAATATCTGTAAATGAACTGTATTATAATGTAAATAACACCATCTGCAAGAATCTTCAGCTAATTGAAGGAGGCAGACTTAGTCAGAAGAAGTAATTATGGCTTCGAGGCTATATCAAAGGAACATCATTCAGAAAGGAAAAGAGTTTGTTTGGAAATTGAAACAAGGTCAGTCTACTCCATGCAGCGTTATAGTAATCCATCTTGCAGAAAATAAGAATTCAAGCCATCCCTTTAATATAGAATGTTTCCCTCTCTTTCTCTCCCCTTAGTTTATCTCTTGTTTTGGCTTGTGCTACAGCCACATGAATATAGTAGAACACTTAAGGCTTCAAAACACTCAAGTTTATCACCCTGAAGTTTTCATTGCCAATACAAGCTATTTCAAATTTCTTAGTTTTGTCACATCCATAGTGTTGTATGGTGTCATGTGTTTGAAAAGAAAAAGAGATTGCCAAGAAAATGAACTTCGATCACAGAAAGAAAAAGAGATTGCCAAGAAAATAAACTTAGATCACAGATAATAATGTACCTTGAATGTGTAGAATGTGTTCAGAATCTATATTATCATTTATTCCCAGCCAGCAACAAACTGTCATCTATTAGATATGTGGAGAATTACTTACCTTGAAAGCAACAGGTTCAGTACAGGTAATATTTCATAGAAAAACAGTGAAAGTTTTGAGATTGATTGATTTAATATCATTTCAAGGAAGGTTAGATTTTGATGTGGATTATGAATTTTATCCTAGTCACAACTCTCATCTGTCTGAAACCATTCCACTTTGGATTGGTATATAGCTCAACAAGTAGTATTACATTGCATGCTTGTTACTTTCATACACTAATGTTATGTACAAGTCAGCTCTCGCAGTACACAGCAAATATTCAGAGAGTACTAGTTGTAGTGAGACATTTTCCCATCGGTCATTTACTCTGAGTGGGCCCACATGTCTTATGTTTCTTCAATCTACCCCCTCTATCTCCAGGGGTAAACGTCTTGTGTTCTTTGCAAGCAGGTGTTTCCATGCGGAGAAGAACCAAATGAACTGATAAGAAAAAAAGGGGCCCTCGCTTGAGAGCATTGAGATGATACTCGTAGCCAGCGTTGATGTATTTCTTCACTCTAGTGACATAAAATGTTATATTTCCTGTCTAGATATATCATACTGTGAAAGTGGATATTTTCGCACAACTATTTTTTTAGTTCCGCGTGTTTTTGATTCCGCGGAATCAAGACATTATTACTGGAATGGACGGCAAGCAAAAATATTTGCGTGCTTTTATTTTCTCGCTAGTTTCTGGTTGCACGAAATGCATGAAAATTTCAACACCGCAAAAATTTTTACTTTTACAGTAGTTATCTGAGAAAGAATGTGTGTGTTTGGGTTTTTGTATAGCAGCACTAGATATCTTTTTTGTCTCAGTTTCATGGAATGTTTTCTTTATTGTCGAGGTACGAGTGCTTAGTGTGCAACTGTGTGTTTATCTTCTTATGTGTGTGTTTGTGTGTGTTGCAACTTGAGATCTATGCCTCAGTCTCTTAAAATATTATCACTTCTGCGGGGATATTAAAAAAGGTACAGTTTTGGTGTTCGTTTATGTTGTAGCATGTGTGGCGACACGTGTTGTCGCCAGTGGGTTTGTAGATAGAAAACATAACATTTTCTTTTTCACTCTTTGCTTCTGAGTGCTTCTCCCCTGCATTTGTCAAGACTGTTACACGGTTGCCAGCATTTCATTCGTGTTTGTCATAAATATGAAAAGACATGCTCGTGCACGCACATGTTCTCATGTCAAGTTTTATGGTATCATTGAATGCACAGGTGTGTCAGTAGAGGGAAGTGAATATTTGCCAGACACCGGTATGTGGATACACGGTGTCAGAATTGCCATTTTTCCATCATGCTGTAGGAGGTTCCCTGAAAACTTTAATATCATCTCTTCATATCCTGACAAAAGGGCGCATAAGCCTTCCTGATCTGGGAATTACTTGTGCCAATTCTTGCTATCGCATCATAACTATAAAATTTCAAACAGCTGCGGCACTATTTAATTTCCATGACAATGAGTCAACAATGCCATGCCAGTGCACATCGCATGCTTTATTTGATCATACCCAAATAACATGGAATACTATCTATCTCAGACTACAATAATTTTGTAGATTTTCTTTATTGCTTCGTGTTTGGAAAAGATATATCAACTCTACGCTCTGAAAATGCATTTCTTTTGTGTTGTGAGAATATCTTACTCATGATAAAAAGGGGCAAATCAGATATGATTACCGGTATATATATGCACTCTGCCCATGCCTGCTGCTGCACAGTAAATTCGCATATACCGGAAGTGCACAAGTGAACAGCGAAAGTGTGACCCTGTGGGTTACATATGGGTGCGTGAGATCACCTCATTCATTTGCACATAGCGTACGGCCAGTGTACGGATCCGACCGCTAGAGACTGATTGTGTACATTTATATGCAATCCGTCTCATTGAGACATGCATGTTTACGAAGAATATCTCTGTGAGTGCTCTATTAAACCTCCCTTCTATTAATCTAGGAATCCTGATGGTCCCTACATAGCTGTAGTAATGGTTGGAGCAGTGAAATACTGTAAAAAGTGTTATTTTAATGGACAGATATTTTCGCAAACCAGGAGGTCACAGACATTTTCGCGAGATGTTGTTCTCATGATTTCATGCTGTCAAATCGTGAGTGCACAAATGCCTGTCCGGTTACCAATATTTTTTGTGTGCTGTAAGATTTACGGCCCAACAGTGATTTGCGAAATTCACAAATATCAAACCCTAGCAAAAATAACAGCTTTTTGCAGTAGATGTACTCTCCATACTTCATAGTGCTTTTGATGCAGTCCAGTATGAACCGTGTGCCTGAATGGTGAGTTTCCCCACTTGGTAACATAAAATTTTGGGTGAACACAACTACCAGCATGCACGCATCTGATAATTGTAATCTTTGCAGCTGAAGCGTTGTGTTCATTGGGGCAAGGTTCCCATGCCCACACTAGTCGTGTTTTATGAATGATAGCGGAGTGACGCAACAATGGCACCAGACACCGCTCAAATCATGCAGCCCATTATGGCAAGGCCACTCAATGGTACTTCCTGAGGCTGGCGTAATGTGCTGCCATGGTAACCAATCAAGCCCAATCAGTCTCGCAAGTTCAACATTTCATGCCGTGTCAGCCAGAAACAGGGGAAATGGACTTCACTTCAACACACTCTCTCTCTCCGGTTTAAAGCTCATCTATAAAATCATTAGTGTGTGTGAAATTGATGCTGGTTATAAAACAGCTATGAGAGGAGAAAGATCAAGAGCATCCTTTCTGTGGCCATTTCCTTAATATGTTTCTTCCATCTTATATATTGCCACAATATTTTGCCATACAGGTAGTCTCAAATACTACATAGTACAATGTGTACATCTTACATTCAGGACTACCATACAGTATATCACCCAGCAATTTAGACACCATCTTGGGCCATGGAGTAGAAAATGTCCATCTATATCTCTGATTTTATTACGTAAGTCTCCGATCGAGACTACATGTCTCATCGGGTGTAATATGAGATCCCGCTGGTCACGTGTGTGGCAATTCGTTGGCGCGTTTTGTGTGTGCGAAAAGGATTTTTCACAACCCTCGAATATTCAAGAATTTCGCGGAAATTCTTCCCTTCGGACTTATCAGAATAATGAAAGAACAGAAGGATAGAAGATCCGCTGGCGTGGCCGCGGAAAAAGAAAACAAAGAGAAGAAAACTGACCGCGCAGCGGCAGAATCTTCGGGCGAAAACAGAGCAGCAATGGAGTCACAACAGACGGTGAGTGCTAGCCAAGCTGACCGCGCAGCGGCAGCGAAAGGTACGGCTGCCAACACGGGCCGTGGACGGGGGAGTACCGGCGGTGATGGAGGCTGGCGACCGCGCGGCGGTAGCGGCGACTCGGCCTCGGATTGCTACGAAATCCAACTCGTCAAAGTTGACAAATGATAACTTTGGGACCGTAAACAGTCGTCTTGATAGACTCGAAGGCTTGCTCTGTCAGTTCATGGAGGCTCTTCCCAGTAAAAGGGAAGGGGTGGCAGGCATGGGACATGCACAGCCAGACCGACATCTTGATCGCAGTGGAAGTGATTCAGCCTCTGCTTCAACTTCTAGCGTTAGTGCAGATTATGACTTGGCACATACAGAAGAAATGGATGTTGAGGATGATGACATGGTGCATGCCTTGAGTGCAGGGCATAGCTCAGAGCTGGAGTCGTGCGTGGATAGGGCAGAAGCACAGACAGTACCAGCTTTTGCTGCTAAATTTGCGGTGGCATCAGATATTGGACAGCCTCTTGATGAGGAGCTAGCAAGCTCTGTCAACTACTTGATGAGCCATCATCTGGAAGAGAAAGTGCTCGATGAGACAAGTAGCAAATACCCAGTGCCGTCGAACTGTCGAGGGATCGACACCCCGAAAGTGAATCAGACGATCTGGGACAACCTCTCTGCCCCTGTTCGTACGAAGGATGTGAAACTTCAGAGGGTCCAAAAATCCCTAACAAGAGGTATCTCGGCTTATGTCAGCCTGCTCGATCCAAGCAACATATCTCCCGAACAGCAAGACGTTCTAGCTTTGTTGTGCAACGCAAACTTTGAGATGAATGCTCTTCGTAAAGAATTGATCAAGCCGGATCTGAACGCGAAATTTACTCATCTCTGCAAACCAACAAACCCTGTAACCAAGTATCTCTTTGGGGATGACTTGGGCAAGCAAGTAAAGGACTTGCAAGACCAGCACAAAGCGGCGGCCGGAGTGATGAGAGGCGGGTTTAAAAGACCCAAGCCGGCCTATCACCCCTACCCAAGCCAAGGGTCTCAACGCAGATACAAGGATGCTGGTTGGGTGTCGCGGACATCCTACGCGGATTCGTCAGGGAGCACATCTAGGCCTTTTTTAGGCCAACGAAACCAGTGGAGGAAGAGGACCCCACAAGCTCCCCATACGTTTACCCCGACAGCGTCTCGAGAGGGACGCCAAGCCCCACAGTACCGGAAGCTCGGCCAAGGGCAGGGCAGGATGAAATAGAGCAACTCCCAAACAGTGATGAGGTAAGGGAGACAATAACATCTAATGTCAATGATATTGCAGTCGGAGGTCGACTGAAGCTACATATGCACAACTGGGGAGAGCTTACATCTGATACATATATTTTGCAAGCTGTACAGGGCTACAAGCTTGAATTTGACCCAGCTAAATATCCCCCTTGTAGGGAAAAACCCCTTCATGAATTCATAAGAAATTCTGAGGAAATGGCCTCGATTCAGGAAGAAATCAACAAGCTGGTTGAGAAAAATGTCATAGAAGCATGTGAACATGTAGAAGGGGAATTCATATCAAATATTTTCACAAGGCCAAAGAAGAATGGCGGCCTCAGGGTCATCTTGGATTTGACAGAATTAAACAAGAGTATTTTGTATCAGCATTTTAAGATGGATAATATCAAGACAGCTCTACCGCTTATTTCTCCGGGAGATTATTTAGCTTCAGTCGATCTCCGAGACGCATACTTCACGGTTCCTATCCACCCAGATTCTCGAAAATTCCTGAGATTTACATGGCAGGGAAGGTTATGGCAATTTCAAGCACTTCCCAATGGGCTTAGTTCAGCACCAAGGCTCTTTACAAAACTGCTAAAGCCTGTTTTGGCAACGCTCAGGGAGCAGGGCCACATTGTAATTGCATATCTAGATGATACACTTATCATTGCAAAAACTGCCGAGGAAATGCAGGCAGCAGTGAGCGCAACTACTAAGTTGCTATCAAATTTGGGGTTTATTGTTCACCCTGAAAAATCAGTTTTAGAGCCTACTCATGAGATTACCTTTCTGGGTTTCAATCTGAACACTCTGGATATGAGTGTTAGGCTTCCAAAAGAAAAACAGGAGAACATAAAGCAGTCTTGTAAAGAACTGTTGGCTACTGAGAAACCTGTTATCAGAACAGTTGCAAAGGTTATTGGACAACTAGTGGCATCATTCCCAGCAGTACAATATGGCCCTCTCTATTATAGAGCCTTAGAGAAAGACAAGATTCTTGCCCTTGCAAGGAACAAGGGACATTTCGATAGGCATATGACCTTGTCAAGAGAAAGCATCCATGAAATTCAGTGGTGGATATGGAACCTTGAGTCACAGTTTAGCCCAATGCAGAGGGCAAAACCAGATGTGGAAATCCACACAGATGCCAGTGGTAAAGGCTGGGGGGCAACAAATCTGTGCACTTCAACAGGTGGCAGATGGAATAGTGATGAGTTGAAAGAGGCAAATCAGAATAAAATTAACCTGCTAGAAATGGTAGCAGTTAGTCATGGGCTAAAAGCCTTTTGCTCAGAGAAAAGGAGCAATCATGTACTTGTTAGAGCAGATAACATAACGGCTGTCGCATATCTGAACAATATGGGTGGCACAAAATCTCCTGAATGTAATCAAATGGCCATTGATATTTGGGAATGGTGTATTAGTAAGGACATCTGGCTTACAGCTGCTCACCTACCTGGGCGATTGAATATTGAAGCAGATCGCATGTCTCGAAAATTCTCGGACAGCACAGAATGGATGTTGAATAAGAGCATATTTCAACGAATAATCAGGAGATTTGGTGTGCCTGAAATTGACATGTTTGCCTCCCGCCTAAATAAACAGGTAGACCGATATATTTCTTGGAGGCCTGAACCAGAGGCCTGGGCAGTAGATGCCTTCACAGTTGATTGGAGTCAGTGGGAGTTTTATGCCTTTCCCCCATTCAATCTAGTGCCAATGTGCTTGCAGAAAATTCAGAAGGATGAGGCATGTGGGATTTTAGTGGTGCCCAATTGGCCAACACAGGTTTGGTACCCTATCCTTAAGAGTATGCTGGTTGAGGAACCCATGTTAATTCGAAAGAGTAAGACATTATTATGTCAACCAGTTTCAGGCACCCCACATCCTTTGAATAATCACTTGTCTCTATTATGTTGCAGGCTTGGAAGGGACTTTACGCAGAGCAGGGCCTCACACAAAGGACAATAGACATCATAGCTGCGTCGTGGAAAGGATCCACTAAAGCACAGTACCAGGTGTACATCAGAAAATGGAAAAGATTTTGTGCAGAGAGACACATTAATTATTTGAATGTCCAAGTTTGTGATGTCCTTGCATTTCTTACAAATATGTTAGACAAAGAAAAAGTTGGATACAGTAGCCTGAATACAGCCAGGAGTGCCCTTTCCACGTTTCTCATAGTTGATGGTGGACGACAGCCTCTTGGGTCGCACCCACTTGTAAATAGGTTTATGAAAGGAGTTTTTCATTTAAAGCCGCCTGCTCCTCGCTACTCTTCTATCTGGGATGTTAAAGTCGTCTTGGACTACCTCAGAAAGCTGTCTCCATCCAAGGCACTTAATCTGAAGCAACTTACTCAGAAATTGACTATGCTGATAGCACTTGTTTCTGCACAAAGGGTGCAGTCTCTTCATGTTATCCACCTGGACAGGATGAGGTGGAAAAAATCATCTGTTGAGATTTCTTTTGAGAACACACTGAAACAAAACAAGCCTGGAAATACGGGATTCAGTGTCACACTAAATGCGTACCCTCCAGATAGGAGATTGTGCATAGTGAATTATATGAAAGAGTATGTGCAGCGGACACAGAATCTAAGAGGGATGGAGAGACATTTGTTAGTAGCTTATAAGAAGCCTCACCGTCGTGCATCAAAGCAAACAATTGCACGTTGGATTAAGACTGTCCTACATGACGCTGGTGTCGATACACAGATCTTCAGTGCTCACTCCACAAGGGCGGCCTCTACGTCAGCAGCACAAAGGAGTGAGGTGCCTGTGTCAGAAATCCTCTCAAGGGCTGGATGGGTGGCTGAGAAGACATTCCGCAAGTTTTATTGCAAGCCCTTACAAGATACTAACCAATTTGCCCAGGCTTTAACCTCAAAAAAGGCTCTAGATAAGGATTCGACGGCATTTTTTGTTAATGCTCCGTTCTCATGCTGAAAGTCTTGCAAAAATACTGAGGAATAGCGTACGGCCGGATGTCAAGTGTACTTTTGCCGAAAAATGTCATTTTTAGCTCAAAATTCAGAAGCATGTCAAAAATCACAATTTTGATTTTTTGCTTGCATTCAATTCATATTTGAAAGATCATGAGTTTCAATTGTCCCTTTTAATGAAATTGCAATTTAAATGTGTTTCCTCAGCATTTTAAAAGGTCATTTTGGACAGCTATATATGGGGCTCTCAAATGTTTGGGTGTTGTTTTCTCGAAATAGTATGCACAGATTAATTAACGTTCTGTAAAGTTTGTTTTTCCAAGCTAATTAGATGATCTTCCAAAAGTAATTTAATGTCTTATAAAACTACAAATGCTTCTTTGATTGAATGTGTCAATATCATTTCTAGTTTTCTTGAAGAAATCTTTACTTTTAATAAAAACTCTGAACATGCAGGAACTCAGAAAATGCTTTTTCGAGCATTTTCCAGTAGCCCCGCACTGCTTGTGTGCGCGCTAATACTAGTACAGTGTGCGTACGTCTACAGGTACAATCTCTCGCGGGACTAGAGCTGCATGTTTCAGTCATTGAGTTGGAAACGTGGTGACTGAAAAAGGGACTATTTCCTTCGAATGTAAGTATAAATTAGTAAATAAATACATAGTTCTTTATTGCACTGCATAAGGGAACTTTAAAATCTGTTTTGATCTAACAGTTAGATACACAACTTTGATCTGAGACTTGGTTAATATCAAGGTTCAAGCGCTAGTAGAATCTAACGTTTGGCCGATGTCTTATGACTGTATTTCACACCGATCCCGTGGGCATGCCTACCAACCCCCGGGCCGCCGCCCGACCGTGCTGGCAGTGCTTGTTAGTGGAACACCGATTACTAGTATTCCGTAAGGCACGTCTTGACACGGTGTGAAAAGAGGCCTACATTTATCGGTCTACGTCTAGATTTAGGTGTCTTGTTCGTTCGATCTAGGTTTCTATGGTAAATCTATGGCCTCGTCACATGCAGTTAGACTGAATCCTCATCTAATGTTAGGTCTAATCTATGTAACAGTTACACTCTCTCTGTCGACATTTGCTATCGTTAAGGGTTCAGTGTTAGATGTAGGCCTATGGCTACGCCTGTTATGCCAAAACAATTATTCAATCGGGCTAGGCCCTAATCACAATAACACTAGCACTAGCAGTTGTATAGACAGTACAGGCCCACTACCACTAACGTTAGATGTATTTGTAGGGCTAGAGCCAGGTCCAGGGCAAGGGACTGTAGTCTATACAGAAGGTGTATATGTAGACTAGATCTACTAACGTTTAGAGTCTAATCAAATATTAGACCTGTTAAAATCTAGTGGGTCTGACGTATAAATAGCTGGCGTCTAGAATTAGGATCTAACCTTAGTCAAGATCTGGGCCACTGATTCTACTTAACGTTAGAGGTTTCTAGTAACCTACTAGATATCTAGGCAGTTTTGTTGTAAAGACCCAGCTAACAAGGCCTAGCTAGACCTAAGTTTAGACATCTAGAGGTTCTAAAATCTATGCATATATTGTACATCTAACGTTAGGCTAACTTTTGATCTAAGTAAAAGTTCATGTTAGATCTAACATTTCTATCTTGATCTAACATTAGAATATCCTAACATTAGCACTAATACTAGTCTCTAGAGCAGAGATCTAAGGTTGACTCCACTCTTTATGGTACTGTAGACCTACATGGGTTTAGAAAAAGAGTCTAGGATTTAGGCCTAGGTGTTTTATATGCAAAAGCGAGTCTACAACTAACTGATCCTGCCATTCGAATATGCCCGAAAGAGAGAGAGAGAGAGAGGGAAAGTGTTCAGTCCCGACTGCCAACCTCTCCTAATCTGTGAATCATTTGCATGTACTCTTCTAGTTTACAAATAGATCTAGTCAAAAAGGAACTATTTAGAAATGTCTTTACTCATAAGTACCAACTTCTCATGTTAATGTCTCATAGAATAAAGGTTCATTTGAAAAAATGTAAATATTACATTTTTAATGGATCGTTTATACCGACTCACTATAACCTGAATATCTTTCTTCTTTTTTAAATTTTCAAAAAGCTAAAAAAAAAAATCACATCTCAATAAAAGAGATATATCTATGGTTATAATTGATTTGCATGGGGAATAAAGAAAATTATGTCAATGCCAAGATGCCTTTTCAAAACAATCAAATTTCAAATTAATTTTTTTTTTGTCACTGTTAGCTTATAATGCTCTGCTTTAAAGATGAAAAAAAAAAATATTTGAGTCATGTTGATTTGTTTTCAGCTAGATGTACCAACAAGTGGACAGACTGAGTCTTGTCTTCAAACTTCGCCAGAGAGAGACATATCCTGACTTGCCAAAATCTAATTGTAAAGTCTGAGCTCTTTCTAACTGCAACAAAGTGCAGAACAACCAGAAGGTAAGAAACGGTAAATGTCTGAAATACATTATAGCAGTCTAATTTCAAATATCTTTTAAATACTAAGTTACTAAGTGCTGGATTATCAAATGTATCAGTTAAGTGCCCAGTTGAAAATAATGCCAAATCTAAATACATTCAATATTGCATATTCCTATTCCATTTGAATAAGTTGTAACAAGCATGTTTTCACTTTGACAGTTGCATTACAATACAATGTACAAGTACTTTGCAAACAAAGAGAGGAGAAGAATTTTATATCTCCATTTATATACAAAGGGGAGCAAATCTATGATCAAATGTGTATTCTTGTTTTCTTGTAAATTCATTGCATGTTCTATTGCAGAGGATCATATGAAAGAACGGTATTCTATCCACTGAAGAGGAGATATAAAAATCAAACATAAATGTAATCAAAGATATTATATGTAATGGAATATTTCTCAACCATGTCAATTGGAAATGGCGGTGGCACAAGTGTTTAATGTGCGCACAGATGAAAATACAACTGTACGTCTGTAGTCTCAAATCAATTTACTTTTCATTATTATGTTGCGTTAAGTATGATGTAAGGGTAATATATGCTGTGATGTATTGTTCTTTATTTTTATCAAGGTGTCAGCAACAGATGGACATGCTGAGTTTGAGATCACATCCACTAGAGGCCCAAAACCACTATTTCGGCACAATTGGACAATCACAAAACGGGAAAATTAAAGTTGTTAGAATAGGTTTCATTTTTATACCAATCCACGAGACAAATATTCAAGTTTGTAGTTGAAAAATATGAACACATAGTTTTGCTTTATTTTAAAGGTGTGATAATTTCTTCCATGGGGCGTAAATTTCATCATGTAACATACGTTACCATGTCATTCTATTTCAAATGCATTAAGATTGGTGACTACATTCTATGATTGAGATAATTATGCGTCAGATGTGAAGTATACCATCGGCTGCCATGTTTGTAAATGCTGCCTGCAGATGGGAAGGATGGCAAATGACCTGTATGCTATACTGAACACAGCATGTCCTATTGTGTTAAACCTTAGACAGGTAATGTTAATTTGTTTTCTCGATAATTTGACATCAGACTTTCTTCAGAAAATATTTTTCACCATTTATCAGTCCCAAATTGCCAGCTAATTCTTGAGTATCATCGATGAAACATGTGAAACTATATGCGCAAAAATATAGTCGTTAGATTCCACGTAACGTATGTTTCACGTTAATGTAACGTAAGTTACAAAGACAATACCACTACATGTGCAGCAAATTTTGGAACATTTTCTTTTTGGTTTTTGTATATATTCTTATACTAATTTCTCTTCAACTCTAAGTGAACGAATATTATAACACGATGTCGCAATATTATGGCGATACAATTCTCAAAAATAACAATTAAAATAGTTGTAAAACTGCAAGACTTTATAACATGTCCTCGTATAAACTCTTCAGTAGAACAGTAATCCGTAACTGTTGATATTTTGAAGACAATTGGCTTCATACTTATGAATTTATGGCATTGAAATGATAAGAGTTGGGAACATGCTGTTTCGTGCCTTAACGGATGAAAATATTGTCATGATGTACGTGTAATATAAAACGAGTGGTGGGTAACGTAGGTTTCACTTAAATTTTATCATAATGAAAGTTTTCGTATGCTTGATGTCTTGTGACTTGTTATCTTCATATTGATGTCTTGTAACTTGTTATCTTCATGCTGTTGAAAGATATGTTTCGAATCCATAACTTTGCAGACTCATCAGCTGTCGCAACAGTTACTCTATGCAGGAACAGTTTGAAAATAGCAATTGCAATAGAATAGTATTCACAAAATTTTAACACTTGTATGAAACAAGAAACGGCAGAAACGAGATGATTACTCTGTTAAAGTGCTTCGTAATGAACAATAATGCCGTATTGCTTGTATTTAAAATGTCTGAACTCTGTAAAGGAGAGATAGGGAAAGAAGGAACCGAGAAATGTTCTTTGTTAACTAAATAAATGGCCACTTTACTAAGTTGACTTTGGCAAAATGAGGTCCATGAAATAACGTCAAATTACACAGTTTCATTAGCACAATACTGGGTAGGATGAATGAAATTGTCATTAGTAAAATGATGTACTCGATTTTCCTTGTTATGTATGCATAAAACAGTATAATCCACAAGGATAACAAGAATAACAAGTCTTGCATTAATAATTCTTGCCGTATCTTGAAATTGTCTCCAGGAAAAATGTTTTGAATCTTTAAAAAGAAAAGTGAAAGGACAAGTTGGTATGCATGCACAACAAAGATACTGATAATGATTATAGGCATGCAGGCCCGTAAGTAGGATTTTTATGGGGTGGGGGATGGGGTCAGGAGTTAGAGAAAGTCGACCACTTCCAGTATTAATCTCCTGACGGGCAGAAAAATAAAAAGCTCCCGTGCCTTTTTTTTTGTTTTGTTTTTTGGTTTCATTTCTTTTGCCAGGTTTCATCGACTGACAAGCAAGAAAAAAAAAGAAAGAAAAGAAAATTGAAGAAATGTAAAAAAAAAGGCTTCAGCTCAATTCGATGCTGCCAGTACAAGCCCAATTTCATGTTTGTTTGTTTGTTTTTTATTTCAAACGGGGGAGGGTGAGTCCGCGATTCATTTTTTTCTTTTTATTTCCTTTTGTTTATATTTTGACTGCTGGCAAAGGGGCGGGGGAGCCTGAACCCCCTCCCCTATAATTACCCTGATGTGGTAGGGTAAAAAAAAAAAAGATGTGTAACTTTGCTTCTTTTCTTTGTTAACTATGAGACGGGCATAAGTTTTTTTTTCTTGAATCTTTGCTTAGAGATATGCTGTTTTTGCCATTCTGATTACAGCTAACACGTTCCCTATAATTATGGGGTTTTAATCCTAGCACTGCTCTTCCCCATTGCAACTGTATAACTTCAACGAGAAGGAAGAACAAAAAATGTTAATGTCTTAAACATATAGCTTACTGAAACATATATTACTATAATTACTATTATCATTATCATTATTATCATGTAGGCCTGATCTATGATGGTAACAGTAATACAATGTAGTTGAAATTACATTTCTCTAATGCACTGTATTTTTGTTGCCTTTTCTTCATTCAAAATGTGTGTTTCTTCACTTTGAGATCATCAACGACATTACGACAGAAATTTGAGTTTATTTTCTCCATTAAAAATAGTCAGGGAGTAAGTCACCATATTGGTTTATGATAACCAAAGATAAATATAATAGAAAAGACGTATTTCCCTACAGAATTCCTTCGACAATAGTTCTAGAACAATTAAATGTTATTTTTATCCACGCACATTCTCTAAAATATCCTTTTTCAATGACATGAATTGATGAAACTTACGTTACCAAAACTAGAAACTTACGTTACTACATTAATGCAGGGACCTGGTCCACTAGTTTTGAATTATAGGTCTGTGTAATCTCTAATCTTATTAGCTATGCATTGAATTTTCTTAAAACAATGTTAAATTCATTGCTTATACCTGAAACATCATTAAAGCCAAGTTGAACATCAACGCCCACCAAACGATTTTTTAAAGATACTATGATTATGTCCCCTTTTACTGCATCCTCCAAACAAACAAGAACATACAGCTGTAAATGAATTTGATATGTTTTGACGTAGAAATTCATCAACATCATAACTGCAGCAATTAAATTGTCTCAGATTAAATGGGATTTTCCGTAGATTGTCTTTTATTAACATGACAACATCTTGAAACTTACGTTACCAAAATTTGAAACATACGTTACTTAATAAATTGAGTGATTTATTTCAAAAGAATAAGCCTGTACAGCAAAGTAATTACTGGATTTTTACGGTGAAACCTACTGACTTAATAAACACACAATAAACAGAAGTAAAGCATGATTCTATGAAAAAACAACAACACATTTCCAACAATCAAACACTTACTCAGTTTTTCAACACATCATGTAAAGGTATTTTGCGCGCTGCCAATGCTCAAGATGCCAGTAAAAGAGGTTGCTGAGCTATCCCATGGCCTCAAATCGACGGCACAGATTCGAGAAATATACATTTAGGTGGTAATTAATGGTGTAATTAAGCTTTCTGTCATTTGGTGGTAACGTAAGTTACATCACGTATGTTACACTTGTGGATTAAATCGTATAAGTTAGCAACATAATGATGAATCTTTTGCCACCCATGGGTATGAGGACAATCTACTCCATAAGTCTCAACTTTAGAACAATCATTCAGAGCCATGCACCTTCATACTTTTTACAAAGATGGTAACATATGTTACTTCTCTTAAATCTACCTTTTTAAAATCTATATTTGCGAGATTTGCAGTCGCATGTCTTTTGAAGCTGAGTGATGAAATATTTTTTAACATAAACTTAGACCCCTTTTGGTCAGAAAAACAATACAATTGTGTAGTATTCACTGTAATAGCATTACCAAGTTTGCAGTACAAAGATG